>NW_023416940.1:77910-81530 GCF_002922805.2 Oryzias melastigma | reverse complement strand
AGGATGATTGACAGTAAATCTTCTGATCCGATCTATCTACAGGCGATGACATCATCAGCATCCTCCAATCAGCTGCACTCGTTCCCTTTGATGAGGAAGAAGGTTCCTGCAGCCACGCCCAGCAGGCCCACCGTCAGACCCAGTCCACAGAAGACGGCGGGTCCAACACCGGCTTGGGTCTTCTCCACATCTGCAGAGAGAGGAAGAGGAAGATGAGGGCGGAGCTTCTCGCCGCCATCCTGCAGCGTGACGCTCCGCTCACCCCAGATCTTGGTCTGGACCTCGGTCAGAGCCGGATGCTCCACGGAGCAGCTGTACAGGTCTCCCAGCTGAGGGACGAACTGCAGGCTGGAGGTCTGGGTGAAGGTCCCGTCACTGCTGGGATACGGGACGTTGATGGTTCCTGAAACCTCCTCACCGTTCCTGGTCCAGGACACGTTGACCGGAGCCGGGTAGAACCCGGACACGTGGCAGATCAGAGTGTTCTGCTCCCCCAGCTCCACCTCGTCTCTGCTGTAGACCACCACGTTGGAGGGGGGGTCTGGGGGGAGGAGTTTAGAAATCTTCAGGTTTACTGACAGAACATTTTAAAAAATTGAATCATCTGCAGACGTCTGGATCTCTCAGAGAAACCTTCAGGATCTTCAGATGAAGAAAAAAGTTCCTCTAAACAAACAACAACCGTGATCTCCATGACAGGATTCTCCTAAAGCCTGCTTAGGATCTGACCTCCAGAGGTCAGAGGTCAAACCTGGATCCTCAGATGTTCTCCTGACTCTCAGACTGAACCGAGCTCATGAAGATTCTGCTGAGGAGAATACAGCACTGAAGGTCCAACAGAACCACTGATCTTCTCTCAGAACCAGAACTGAAGTATTCAGGTTTCTGGTTAAAGAACTTAAGCAGGTTCTGTCTGATCCAGTTCTGCTAAGACCTGAAGATCTTCAGCGGGAAGTTCTGACAGAACAGAACTGTGGTTCCTGAGAATTCTGCTGATTTATGATGATGCTGTAAGGATGAAGAACTGACCCATCAGAACATTTACCTCAGAACCACGAAGAACCTGAATCCTGGATCAGAACTCTGACAGAAACCTGATCTTCATGATCATTTACTGTAATGTTTCCTCTGATCAATAATCTGATCAGTAATCAATAACAGTGATTGATCTTCATTCTGATCCTGAGACTCAGATGAAAGATGAAGAAGAAAAGGTTCTGGTTTACCTAATTCCAAAGGAAGATCCTTCATGCCGATTTCACAGGTTCTTAGGTTCTGTTTGCAGATCTGTTGATTAGCCACAGCTCCCTCATATGTTCCTTCTACATAACTGGTATGATCCACAAAAGGAGGCTGAGGTTCGACTCCAGTCTTCTTCTTGAAGTCTGCGTACCAGAGCTCTTCTCCATCCAGAGAGTACATTTCCTCTCCATCAGAATCTGAACAGCCGCTGATCCAGAGATCCTCATGAAGAACTGAAACACAAGAACCGGATCAGCCTCTGTGTGATAGTACAGTTGTGTGTCAGTGTTGTGTAGTCATTGTGTAGTCGTTGTGTAGTTGATGTGTAGTCGTTGTGTAGTCATTGTGTAGTCGTTGTGTAGTTGATGTGTAGTCGTTGTGTAGTCGTTGTGTAGTCGTTGTATAGTCGTTGTGTAGTCGTTGTGTAGTTGATGTGTAGTTGTTGTGTAGTTGTTGTGTAGTCGTTGTGTAGTCGTTGTGTAGTCGTTGTGTAGTTGATGTGTAGTTGTTGTGTAGTCGTTGTGTAGTCGTTGTATAGTCGTTGTGTAGTCGTTGTGTAGTTGATGTGTAGTTGTTGTGTAGTAGTCATGTAGCCGTTGTGTAGTCATTGTATAGCCGTTGTGTAGTCGTTGTGTAGTTGTGTGTCAGTGTTGTGTAGTCGTTGTGTAGTTGTTGTGTAGTTGATGTGTAGTCGTTGTGTAGTCGTTGTGTAGTCGTTGTGTAGTCGTTGTGTAGTCGTTGTGTAGTCGTTGTGTAGGCGTTGTGTAGTCGTTGTGTAGTCGTTGTGTAGGCGTTGTGTAGTCGTTGTGTAGGCGTTGTGTAGTCGTTGTGTAGTAGTCATGTAGCCGTTCTGACCTTGAGCCGAGGCTCCCAGGATCCCACACACCAGCAGCAGCAGCAGCTTCATCTTCTCTTCTCACTCTCAGACTGAACTGAACTTCTACACAACTCTGCTGTAACTCTGACTGCAGCCAATCACAGAGCAGAGCTGCAGTGATGTCATCAGTAACCAGGAAGACTCACAGGCTGCAGAACAGAACCAGATTACAGATTAAGTTTGATCAAAACCTCTGAGGATCTGGAAGGTTCTGATCAGGGAAATGGATCATTGATCACAGACTGACTGATCCAGTAATCTGATTACTCTGAGTAATCTAATTACTCTGACTGCAGTGTAAATGTTCTGCTGTGTTCTGTTCTATAGTTCAGTTTATGTTGGTTCTGTTCATGTTCTGAATCCAGACTTCATCAGATCAGAAGCTTTCAAACTATGGAGTCTTGTTTAGGACAAATCTGAGGATGAATTTTTTTTTTTTTTTTAACCAAATGTAAATAATTACAAGATAAATGTTTGTCAGGGTTAGGGGATAAAAACAATAAAGTTTATTTAAAATAAATCCTTCAGGTTCCAGTCATAAATTCTGTATTTTTAATATATTTATTCACTTTTCTTCAACATAATTTTGTTCTCAGGGTCACAGGTTTGATTCTCTAACTTCTTCTCAGCTCGTTTGTGTCGACTGCTCTCTTCTTTGAAATCTGACACCTTCTCACAGATGGGAGGAGCTTCTGCAGTGCTGGTTACCATTGGCTGTTTGAGTGACAGCTGAGTGATTCATGTTGGTGTAGTTCTTTAGTCTGACGGTCCTGTGGTGTAGAAGTCTGATCTGATCAGATCAGATCCTGTAAACCTGTTAGTCTGGATTTATACAGATGAAATGTTTTATTTTGAAAATATCTCTGTGAAAATAAAATCCATCAGGTTAATGTGTCTCTGTATCTACAAATACATCATATAATCTATCAGATCCTCAAAATGGATTCCATCAGGATTGAAGGATCACGCTGACAGGACACTAACTGTTATAAACAATTTAAAAGATTCTGTCTGAATGAAATAAAAACAAAGAATTATAAATTAGGATTTAGGTTGTCATGGAAATTATACATTTGCTTATGTCTCATCCTCTGAGTCTTGTTTTCTTGTTGTCAGAACACCCTGACCACGATGTGTAAACATTTTGATTTCATTAGAACATCTTGTTCATATTAGATATGGCATTTACGCTCCCGTCTGGAAGCTTCCGATTAACTGCTGATTATATGACTGTATAAAATGTGAACGTCCTTCATCACAGATCAGGGCTCTGCAGACCTCTCAGCCATGCTCGTCAGCGTGTACTTTTCTCTGCTCTGTTTAATAAACTTTCATGAAAACGTTTGACATTTCTTCATGCTGTCCTCTATCTTTTACATCGATCCCTGTCCTACCTGGATGTGAGGGGTTGTGTGGTGAGGATGCTGTTTTTTGACTTCTCCTTTAACACTATCCAACCCCTCCTGCTCCAGCAGAAGCTCCTATCCCAGGCTGTTGACCC
>NW_023416940.1:70306-77104 GCF_002922805.2 Oryzias melastigma | reverse complement strand
TTCCAGTATTTCTTGTTTGCATAGGTTGATTTGGAACATTAATAACACCAGGTTTTTGCCCTGAACTAAGTCAAGCGTTTTCATTAGAGAAAAAAAAAAAAAAATAAATTTTTTTTTCTTCTATACCATTTGCTGAAACCCTTCATAAGTGAATCCTGTGAGGATAATCTAATCAATTATCGCGATAACAGGTTGCAGTAAATTTACAAGGGAGTCTTGTGTGTATAACCTGATTAGTTGTACCAGACCAGGTAGCACAAACCTGTCACCCACGTGGTGGGGAGAACGGGTGATTTGGTAATAATAGGTTCATGCAGCAGCAATGCAGTTATTGCGACCAGTAAATTTCTGGGAAATTTCAAACTCTGTTCATAGATGTAAATGTTCAAACACTAAAGTATTTCTACTGGTTTTTATTTGTGAAATAAAAAAAAAATTAAATACCATCAGAATCAGAAAATCTAGAAACTGTTAAAAACTGAAAGTTTGAGAATCAGAAAAAACAGAAAAACGTTTGATGGACAGAAAGAAAACAATAAAACTTTATGAAAAACTTCAGAGTTCCTGCTTTCAGACTGAAGAACTTTAGAAGAACACGACAAACACAAACATTTCATCTTTGAGTCTCTGGAGTTTCTTCTCTTTCATGAGGGCAGCTGTGGGGGAGCGGTCAACAATCAGGTGAGGGGCAGACAGAGAAATTGTTCTCTCTCTGGAGCAGACAGTGAACCCTCTCTGTTATACAGTTCAGATAATCTGGATTATTAGAATAATCTGGACTGAACTGGATCCTAACAACCATAACTGTGTTATTACAGGTTCTGGATCCTGAAGGTCATTTAATCCAGCTTTATCTGAATAATCTCTGAATGTTCTGTTAATACAACAAAGATGATGGAAAATAATCAATAATCTCTCCTGGATTACAGCCAATAATCCCTGATTTACTTCATGGATGTTCTCCATGTCTGGTGGTTTATAAAAGACTTTCTGGATCAAAATCATGATAACACGGATCAGATCAAATCCACCTTAAACCTGGATAGAATGGAGCTACCTGATCTGTACCAGAACTTGATTGGTCCTTGACAGATCTGAATCCTTCACATCTACCCACCAGTGTTAATTTCGTTGACGAAAAATTTTCGTCATCGTCTTCGTCAACGACACTATTTACCCAACGAAAACGAAACGAAAACGAAACAAAAACTCCCGCCCAGACACAAAAACTTTAACTAAATTGACAGACTTTTTTCATCAACGAATAAAGACGAAACGAATATGCTGTTCGAAGAAGACATCCAATCATAGTGACTGCTGGTGGAGGAGGGCGGGACCCAATTCAGAGCGATCCAATCAGAACACAGAGCCCTGCAGCCCGTCTGGGAAGACGCTAATTCAATGAATCGTGTCTGTGATATAGGTGAAAAATGTCTAATCCAGGTAGAAAAATAAAAGTACATATATGGACAAATGTTATATTAAAGACGACCCTCAACAAGACGTTGTGTGGAGCGACATCACAGGCAAAAACACCAGAAAACCTGAAGCGACGTTTGCAGACAAGCCAGCCTGAAATCCAGCAAAGGTAAACATACAAACTCGATTATTTCCAGCGTATTGGGCTGAATCCTAATTCCTCCCCGACCCTTCAAACTGTTGTGGCATTTTAAAGAGTAGAATTATCTGACATAGTGTTTTTAAGGGGTTGCTCTTGCCAAGCTAATTAGCGCCGGTACTGCGCGGTGGAGAAGCGCTTTTCTTCACGCGGGTGAAGCTCTGAAGCTCAGAGGTTTACATTTAAATGTAAGTCTGGCTTTAATGTTTTAGCATTTACTTTTGTAAAGTTATAAATCGAGGTTGTTGTGTATTTCCGATCGCTAGCAGCCCCGCTGCTTCTTCAGATCAATCAGTCAACGTTTTAATCTCCAACTGCACCACGTCTGACATGACAACAGCGCCCTCTGTTGGCTGGTGGTGGTATTACAGTTCACCACAGACATGCTGTTCAAGCACATATAACATGCTCACAGGTGTCCTGGACAGCTTACTCCCCAATGAATGTTTTTTTAATGCATTTTTAAACTTGACTACCTCCTCAATACAAGTTTTTGTTTTTTTTTTATGTTCAGACATTTATAATAAGACTGGTGTTACACATATTTACATGTGACCAGCATAGAATATGATGAAATTCATGTTTTGTCCACATGTAATACGTGCAGCCAGGATCCCGTTGCTGCATTACCGGCACGCATTTTAAGTTTGTGCAAGGCTGGGTTTCTTTTGTTGGGCGCACGTATTTAAAATTAAACTTTTCAGTTAAAGTCCCATTAACTGTCACACTCCTAAATGTGTAAATGTGTTCTCCACATTTGACCCATCCCCTGGTGGAGCCGTGAGCTGCAGAGACAGCAGCACTCAGGAAACATTTGCTTGTTTAACCCTAACCGTAACCATAATCCTAACCTTAACCCTTCACTTGGGTCTGTGTGGTTAAGGAAAAAGGTTTTTTTTTACAAGTTTTTTGAAAATTACGTATGAATAGACACTTTCTTATTGGAAATGGGATGGAATTATAATGATTTATATAAATATATTTATATTATTTTTTCTTTTATTGTGTTTTAAGTTGTTGAAGCTGAATTTGCAGAAATGACAAGTTTGGGAAGCAAAGTGAAGTAAAATGTTTTTTTTACAAATTAGTAAAATCTTTGGGTGTTATTCATATGATTATACTTAGTAAATTTAATTAGAATACATTATCTTTATTCTATATTTTTGTCGACTAAATAACTTCCATAATTTCGTCGACTAAAATTTGACTAAAATCAATAGAATCAACATGACTAAATTGCGACTAAAACTAAACCCTATTTTAGTCAAAAGACTATGACTAAAACTAAATTAAAATTCTCTGTCAAAATTAACACTGGTGAACAGTAATAACTACATCACTAGAACAGATGTTTCCCCTCAACAACAGAACTTCTGACTGGATCACAGCAGAGAAATGAAAGAACGTTTTTTAAATGTAGATCTATAGAACCATCTGTTGTAATGTAAAGAATGACTGATCCAGAATCATTCTCTGATCGTTTTATGTTTCTAATATCTGTGACAGTAAAAGAGAGAAGAGTTTGACTCTGAGGAGACGTCAGGCTGCTGCTTTAGTGTTAATATCACGTCTGTGTTTATGGAGGTAATTATCTGACAGTAGGGGGCGCTGGATCCTTGTATGCTGAGGAGTAAACTACTGTGAAAACAGAAGAAAAGATTCACATATGATCAGAACAGATCAAGTAGATCCTGTCTGACTCTGTACATGATCAGCACAGATCAAGTAGATCCTGTCTGACTCTGTACATGATCAGCACAGATCGTGTCGTTCTGATCTATAACTTTTAATTTTTTGTCAACTTTCAAACAAACATTTTGATCTCTATAAACATTCTAACATTTCATTATTGTTACAAACATCTGAAGATAAACTGATGGTAAAACTCTTTAGAACTTGACATGTTATAGTTTATGCAGAGATCCAGTTTGACCCAAACAGAACCTTCATGTTCTGACCGCAGTTCATCTTCTCTAGAAGTTCATGCTGAGGTTCTACTTCCTGTTCCAACACAGTCACTTCCTGTCTGAACTTAGTGAGTCTGATGGACTTTAGTTTTTAATGTGATCAAATTAAAAATACAATCCAGTGTAGCAGGTCTAGTGTACATTTATCTACAAATACTTTATGATAATCAAAGTATTAGAAAGTTTAACAATAGTTCATCAGAAAATAATCAACCTAAAATAAACAATGAAGTTTATCAAAAGAAAAAAGAAAAACTAAGTTCTACTAGGGGCAGTCGTGGTGCAGTGGTGGAGCGGTCAACTCCTGAGCAGAAGATTGCGGGTTTGATTCCCGCCTTGCCCGCCAATGTGTACAAGTGTTCTTTTGCCAGACAGTGAATTAGCTCTGATGGAAGGACTCCAGAGTCTCTGTTCTCTTTCAGTTCTACTTCTTCACAGACAGCGTTCTCGTTCTGCTGGTTTGGTGTCATGTGACCTCCAGCTGACTCTGGAAAGTCCCAAACTTTTGTCCAGCAGCAAATCAGAGAGCAGATCCTGATGTGTCATCAGGTACCAGGTAAGACAGCAGCAGATCACCAGAAAGTACTCTGATTACTTTAGTCAGTAAAACTTACTGGTATTTACAGGTTTATTAGGAACCAGAAGAACTTTATAAATTCTCTTGAACTGGAAACTAAATGTTGTTTCAGGAAAATTAAATGATTTTGTTTCAAAGATATAAATATAATTCAGAATTTTCCTGATTTAACTGTAAATCATTTTTCTGTCTGACTGAATCATCTTTAGATGTTGAAGATTCTTAGACTCTAATAACAAAGTGAAATAACAGGATAATAATCAGGTTAATAAAGGTCACTAATATATTACTATAACAGATATATTTTTAAACAAAGATCAGATTTCATATTCAAACATTTATCTTTTTTCATCTTAGAACGTTTTAATTTCAAACTAACTTTTTGTTTACAGTTTATCAAATGTTAGATTCAGAATTATGATTTTGTTCTGGTTTAAAAATGAATAAATGTCATCTGAGAGTTTGAGTTTATAAACATGAATCTTATTTTCATGTTGAGAGTTTTTGTTTTTACAGAAACTAAAAATAATCTTCAACAGTTAATAAAAAATCATCATCTGATGACTCATCGGTTACCAGGAGACCAGAGTTTATCCAGCAGCAGAGAGATGATAGGCAGCAGCGCCCTCTGCTGGAGACTCAGATCTGAACTGAAGAAGATTCATTAAGATCAGAGAGTTCTCCAACATGGAGATCTGAACAGAAACATCTCAGAGTGAAGGACAAGGACACAGGAGTTTCTAGATTAGAAGATAAATAAATCTTTATTTATTATTATTACAGACACATGTAGTTCACTTCCTGATTATCCCTTTTGGGGTCGCCACAGCGTAACAGCACCCACTGTTTGGCATCAATGATTTGTCAGAGTTTTTACACCGGATGCCCTTCCTGACACAACCCTGTACTTGAGGGGCACAGGGACCCAGTTAGGCAGCAGCGTCAAGGGTCTAAGGACCCAATCTGGGTGGGGGTCAGTGGACAACCCTGGGAATCGAACCCAGGGCTCCTGAGTGTCAGCCCTTCACCTAGCCCACTGAGCCACTGAGCCGCTATTATTATTACAGACACAATTAAATCAAAAGTTCTTCCTGTTCTCTGTAACGTTCCTTCCTTAAAACCCAGAAAAACAGCAGAAGAATCTTCACTTTCTCTGATGAAGATCCAAACAGACTCTTCATCACATCAGAACCAGGAGAACCTAAATCTCAGTTCTCATGTTCTCTCCATTCTTTCTAGAACATGTAACAGCAGTGAATGTGTTTGATCTGAACTTCCTGATCAGATCTGGAGATCTGCAGATTCAGAAGCTGATTTATGGTTCCTGAAGATCCAAAGTCTTCAGTTACAAACTAAGAACATTTTCAGAGATTAAGTCAACTGTTTGTTACCGTGAAGAAATCCTCTGATCTGCAGGATCAGATCTGAGATCATCATGAAGATCTGATCTGCTGTCAGAAGAACCAATCAAAGAGCAGCTTTCATGACAGAACAGATTTATTGACTGAAGGAGGATCAGATCATCTTCATCAGGAGGATCAGATCATCATCATCAGGATCAGATCATCTTCATCAGGAGTGCAGGTGAACACAGGTGAGCTGAAGGGGAGGAGTCAGTCTGGTGATGAAGTCTCTGTCTGATCGACTGAAACGTCTCAGATCTGAGGAGAGAGAGAATCA
This sequence comes from Oryzias melastigma, assembly GCF_002922805.2. Classification (NCBI taxonomy): domain Eukaryota; kingdom Metazoa; phylum Chordata; class Actinopteri; order Beloniformes; family Adrianichthyidae; genus Oryzias; species Oryzias melastigma. The sequence continues at coordinate 71,262 of NW_023416940.1, read as the reverse complement.
AGAAGATCCTGATCCCGGATCTGCTGAAGATCATTGTTAGTGTGTTACCTGGTGCTCTAGAGGGGGCGTGTCTCCTGCAGGTCAGACAGACAGGTCGTCTCACAGCCTCACTGCTGCACATGCTCAGTAGGAAGTGGAGGAGGGGCTCCTCAGAGTCACACACCTGAAGACAAACACCAGAGTGAGTCATCAGCAGAACCTGAGTCTTGATCTTATGGTCAAGATGGACACCCAGGAACTTGTAAGATATGACGATCTCAACATCTTTTCCACCAATGTAGACAGGGGAGGGTGGGGGCTTACTCCTACTGAAGTCCACCACCATCTCCTTTGTTTGGCCACATTCACCAGCAGGTGATTCTCCTCGCACCACCAGACGAAACAGTCCACAAGGTCCCTGTACTCATCTTCCAGTCCGTTCTCCACACACCCAACTATAGCTGTGTCATCCGAGTACTTCTGGAGGTGACAGAACTCAGAGCAGTACTGGACGTCAGCAGTGTAGGTGGTGAATAGGAAGGGAGACAGCCCAGTTCCTTGAGGGCCTCCTGTGTTGCTGGTCAGGGTGTCAGACACACAGCTCTGCAGTCTCACAAACTGAGGTCGACCTGTCAGGTAGTCCTCAATCCACGCGACCAGAGGAGCCTCCACCTGCATGTTCTCCAGCTTGGCCCTCAACAGTCTCGGCTGGATGGTGTTGAAGGCAGAAGAGAAGTCGAAGAACATGACCCTCACGGTGGTGTTCAGTCCGTCCAGGGAGCTGTAAGCCCTCTGCAGCAGGTGTAACACAGCATCATCAACCCCAACCTTGGGCTGATATGCAAACTGCAGAGGGTCTTAGAGGTCTGAGGTGTGACAGCACCAGCCGCTCCATGACCTTCATCACGTGGGAGGTCAGTGCTATTGGCCTGTAGTCACTTGGTGCCGCAGGATGGTTTTTCTTTGGCACTGGGACC
>NW_023416940.1:64009-68673 GCF_002922805.2 Oryzias melastigma | reverse complement strand
TCCACAGCTTCACTTCATTGAGGCATTCAGTTAGCGCCGTAACTGAGCGGTCGGGACCTTTGTGTATGGGGACATAAATTTGGCAGTCATTAGCATAAAGGTGGAAATCCACCTTATGTTTACGAAGTAGCTTCCCCAGTGGGAGCATGTAAACTGAGAAAAGCAGTGGGCCCAGAACGGAACCCTGAGGGACTCCCCACCTCAGGGGATGACACTTGGAGGAGTGAGGACCCATGCGAACACAGAATGACCTGTCTGTGAGATAGGATCTCATCCACTGAAGAGCTTCCCCAGAGATCCCCACCCAGTGTTCCAGCCGATCAATCAGGATATCGTGATCCACTGTATCGAACGCTGCTGACAAATCCAATAATAAAAGAATCACAGAATTACCTGCATCGGTTACTGATAAAATGTCATTAAAAAATTTTAAAAGAGCAGTCTCTGTGCTGTGTTTAGGTCTGAAACCTGACTGGAAAGGTTCAAGGATGTCATGACCATTTAAAAATGTAACCAGCTGTTTATACACAATGTTTTCAAGGACTTTTGCACAGAAGGGAAGGTTAGAAATGGGCCTAAAGTTTGAAAACACTGTAGCATCCAGCCCTTGTTTTTTCAACAGCGGCCGTACAACCGCTCGTTTAAAATCAAGTGGAACCTGACTGGACGCAAGACTAGAGTTTATAATGGTTAAAACAACTGGAGCAATCACTGCAGAGACTTTCTTAAAAAACCAAGCCGGCAGAACATCAAAAGAAGAACCAGCTGGTTTAAGACTTGATATCACCCTTTCTAACTCAGCCAGAGACACAGAGAAAATGAATGAAAGCAAGCTCCTGGTGTTGGTGGAGTAGGTGGAGAGTAAGCAGAGCTGTGTGAAAGGGAAGACCTGACACAAGTAACTTTGTCCATAAAAAATCCACAAAAACTTTCACAAATTTCCACAGAACTTTGCACAAGATTGCCACCAGTATCAGAATCCAAAAGAGAGCCCAATGTCTTAAAAAGGGTGCGTTGATCACCAGAAGCAGTAGAAATAATGTCAGAATAAAATTGTCTTCTTGCTCTTTTGACAGCTTCATTATACATAAAGAGTTTATCTCTAAGAAGGTCATGGGAAATATGAAGTCTGTCCTTTCTGAACTTTCTTTCAGCTTTTCTGCAGTCTCGTCTCAAAGTGCGTATTTCCTCAGAGATCCAGCTTTCAGGCATGCGCCTTGGTTTTTTGCAAGTAAAAGGTGCAATCTCATCCAGAATTTCAGCACACAGCAGTTCAAACTGATGGAGGAAGGAGTCTGTGGTGATCGGGCAGGAGTATAAGTTGGGCCATTTAAATGAAAATTCAGCAGAGAATTCAGCAGCTTTTTCGTCATTCAGGCCCCGCACCCATCTGAGAGGAGCAGGTTTGGGGATGATTCTGAATGGCAAAATAACATCAAATAATACCGCTGAATGATCAGAAAAAGCAGTCTTAACAGTCTCAACAGATGTTACAGGAAAACCGAAAGACAGGACTAAGTCAAGTATATGTCCATGGCTGTGTGTTGGGTCAGAAACCCACTGCACAAGGTTAAAAGAATCAAGAACATTAAAAAAGTCTTTGACAAGTGGTTTGTCAGGACAACACACATGAATATTAAAATCTCCCATAACCAGCACATGTTCATATTTTGGCATAAAAGTGTACAGCAACTCCGTAAAATCTGCTAAAAATTTAACATTAAACTTTGGGGGACGATATAATAAAAGTCCCAGAAAAGAAGAGGATGGGCCCAAGTCAAAAAGACAAAACTCAAAAGAGTTAAAAAATAAAAGGTGGTGCAAGGTGTCTAAAATTAAAATGTGACTTAAAAATACAAATGAGTCCACCACCTCTGCCCACCGATCTTGGGACATTAAAGCATAAACAGTCATCAGGCAAAAGTTCCAACAGAACACCTGATTGAGCAGGTGGGATCCAACTTTCCACAATACCCAGAAAGTCCAAGTCCTGGGCATTAAAAAAGTCTTTCAAAATGAACGTTTTGTTCACGGCAGATCTGGCGTTTATCAATCCAAACCTCTTTGATGCCGCGGGCGAGTCCGCGGTGACAGCTGTTTCCGGTGATGACTCAGCAGCGGAGCGCGTCACCCGCGGGACCTCCAGGAGGTTGGAGGGATCGCTCTTCCTCCAACAAACTCGAAAACGCGCCCTCCTCGTGAGGGGCAAACTGGACTCCGGGTTTCCTCCAACTACGGGGATCAGGCACGAGTTTTGACTCGACAGCAGCCTCCACGGCACAAACAGATGACTTCCGGGAGCAAGAGCGCGGGACACGTCAGCCCAAGAGCCGGGACAACTGGCACGCAGGCGAACAATTCTCCCGCTTCGTCTCCCGCGGCGCCGCCGACGCCTGGCGCGGCGAGGAAAAACAGCTGTCCGATGAAGAAACGCCAGTACTCCAATACAAACCGGGTTCAGTGTCTCAGAATCCAGCTGATCAACCCGAGAAGCCCGATGGAGAAAAGGATTCAAATCCAATAGTGTTCTTCGGTCATAGGTGATAAGCGCGCCAGTATTTTGCACCAACCATAAAACAAACAATAAAATTAAAATAAGTTGCGCAGAAGACAGACGGCATGCCATGAACATCGGCGCCATCTTGCCCAATGCATGTGTTCTACAATTACTGGTATGAGGCCAATTGAGAGCAATTGGTGGGGATGGAGGTGTCCGTGCAGAACTTGATGTAACCCGAAACACAGTCTGTAAGTCCATTCAGATCCTCCCCATGTGGAACATAAAGAGCAGACCAGTCTGTGGATTCCAGAGCATCACGAAGGCAATCCATGGCACCATCAGACCACATCCTCACAGTCCTCACAGTGACTGGTTGCTTCCTCACCACAGGGGTATATGATGGGGACAGCAGGACCAGGTTGTGGTCAGATCTGTCCAGTGGAGGGAGTGCAGTGGAAGTGCATGCATTGGTGGTATTGGCATACAACAAATCCAAAGTCTTACTGTCTCTCGTAGTACTCTGGACATACTGGTGGAATGTGGGGAGGGTGGAGGAGAGACGGGCGTGATTAAAATCCCGCTGATGAACATGAAGGCCGCGGGGTGTTTAGTCTGCAGATCCGCAGCGACCGAGTGGATGACGTCACATGCCGCGTCTGCATTGGCGGCCGGAGGAATATACAGGTTGATGGCGATGACGTTTGTAAAGTCCCGCGGCAAATAATAGGGGCGGAGTCCGATGGCATTAAGCTCCACGTCAGGGCTGTACACGCTCCTCTTAACGTGGATATGCTCCGGATTGCACCACCTGGTGTTGACGAGCAAGGCAAGCCCTACTCCTCTCTTCATACCGCACACGGTGGTGTCTCGGTCCGCTCGCACAGTGGGGAAGCCGGCGATAGAAACGTTAGAGTCCGGTATCAGTCCGTTGAGCCATGTTTCGGTGAAACAGATGATACTGGCCTCCCTGTACTCCCGCTGGGTCCGTGTGAGCGCCTCCAGCTCACCCATCTTATTGGCCCGGGACCCGACGTTCCCCGTGATGATCGCGGGAACACAGGGTTTAAAACGCCGCTTCATCATTCGCCATGTAACTCCCGCCCTCCATCCACGGCGTCTTTTCCGAAGCTCCTCCGGCAGTTGAGGCTTCACTGCGATTTCGGAGGATGGTGGTTTTAGAGCCAGCAGCTGATCGATGGTGTAAACAAAGGAGGGATTCATCTCGCCGTGGATGCAGTGAGCCATTAGCAGCACAAAAACAACGTACAGAAGCAAAAATATATTAAAAAGTAAGAAAACATGACAAAACGCCAGGAGCTGCTTCTACTTGCTGCCGCCTGAGGCAGCGCATTTTTCAAATTTATTAGGTCGTCTGAGAGTTAGCATTAGCCATCCTATGGGAAATTCCATTAAATGTTAGCATCAAGCTAGGAGACTTTAGCTTTATGTGCTAAATCAATTTATATTTTTATGAATCAATTATTGATCTGTTAAGCTCAAATCAATTCAAATCGATAAATTGATTTTATTAACCCAGTTCTAGAGAACATGCTCCTAATGTTCACAATGGATCAGAATCATTCAGAACCATAGACTGTAAAAACTATGGACAAATCGAGCACTGAGGTCCCCCATTGGAAATGCATTACTTCCTCTCCTCGCGAAAGTAGGCCGCCGCTTTCACCGTCAATTCCTGAAACGGATACCGCCATTCGCAACCCATCTTCAGCGATTGGTCTGAGTCATAGCTGAGTCATCGAATCTACAGGAAGTACTGTCGCCAATCAGGAGTGAGTTTATTGTGAGTGTCCGCCTCTTTCCACGCCTCGACCACGAGACAGCGGATGTAAACAGCTTCTACTTTAATAACGGCGGCTCGGGAGAATCGTACAAGTCATTGTTGAAGCCTTTGAGGGAGAACCATTCCAACATTTGATTCTGTCAGCGGTCCTTTTGGATTTACTTACATTTATTCATTTTTGTCGAGATAAAAGGAGCATTTGGGTGAAGCTGCTGCAGACCAGCGCGTGTCCCTCTCGCGCGCGCCGCAGCTTTTCAGTTGTCATTCGCGGCCAGGTTACAGTCTGATCAGATGCACGTGAGAAGCACGTTCAGCGGTATTTAAAATAAATAACCATCCTAACAAGTGAACATCTGGATCTTT
>NW_023416940.1:55504-62309 GCF_002922805.2 Oryzias melastigma | reverse complement strand
ACAACAATGAAAACGTATTTTCCCGTGGTACGAGTTTAGTACGAACTGAACATCCACTGTTTGATCATGTTATTTCTGTGGTCCTAAGATATCTTATTTAATAAGAGTTATTTAGTTTTAAGTTGGGCTGCACGGTGGCGCAAGTGGTTAGCGCTCTCGCCTCACAGCGAGAAGGCCCCGGTTCGACTCCCGGCTGGGACCTTTCTGTGTGGAGTTTGCATGTTCTCCCCGTGCATGCGTGGGTTTTCACCGGGGACTCCGGCTTCCTCCCACCGTCCAAAAACATGCTTCATAGGTTAATTGGTGACTCTAAATTGTCCCTAGGTGTGAATGTGAGAGTGGATGTGTGTGATTGAGGCCCTGAGACAGACTGGAGACCTGTCCAGGGTGTACCCCGCCTTCGCCCTTCAGTAGCTGGGATAGGCTCCGGCACCCCGCGACCCCGGAAGGGAAGAAGCGGTCAAGAAGATGGATGGATGGATAGTCTTAAGTTACTGTAATGTTTATATACACATTAAAAATACACCACAACAGTAATAGATGATTGTGTAACACGTAGTTTTTCTCTAGTGTTAAATCAAATTGTTAATATATGATCACATGATGCTGTGATTACTATATAAGGAGCATTTCTTTTTACTTCTTAGTTAAGTTAATCATGTCAACTTCTTAAAGCTGGAGCTAATATTTAAGTGAATCCTCTAAACACGTCACAGTGAAGCAGAATGAACTAATATCAGTCAGAATGTGATGAACATCAGGTCTGAAGAGGTTAAACAGACTGATGCTGCCTCCTCTTCTGACAATCCAACTAAATACTGTTGTTGGAAAGAATGTTTGGGGGTGCAGCTGGCCTGAGTCTGTTTTCTTCTTTGTTTACTCAGCCCCCCTTCACGTGTTGCTCACCTTCCCCCATAGCCTCCCCCTTTCTTACATACTCTCCCAAATATGGTCTTGTTCCTGTCTTTGTTTCTTAATCTAATAAAGGTCTAATGCTAATGAAGGAGGCCAGAGCGGAGGAGGAAGACTTACTGCTAACATGTGCTGACTCCTCTGTCTCTCCTTTTTGCAGCAAAGAGTGTTTTGAAATTAACCTGACTGGTTCGTGTCTTTTTATTAACTTTATTAAGAAGAGACCTTTTATTTAAACCCAACATAACTTGGTGCCGAAACCCGGGAGACAACAGCCGTTTGGAGGAGGACGACGGGGGAAGGAGACCGAAGTCTGTCGACAGCCGGGCCCGCAGGGGACCGAAACCAAAGTCCTCGGACATCGAGAGAAAGGACGAGGCCGGTCGTAGGACCCTCCACCGCCGCCCTCCGAAAGACGGTGACGTCTCCTGAGAGCGCGAACCAGGTCGGTCTAATATCAATTTTGTAGTGTATTTTGACGAAAATACATGAGTTTGTAGCGTATTGCTAAGCTATAGAGCATGCGTGAGTTGTAGTGTATAATTCCAATCTGTCACAGGGTTGATGAGATTCAAACTATTCTGTTTATTCAATCTAACGTCAGTAACCTCAAATATCTTTAAATGTTTATGTTGATTTTTATGCAGTTTGTTTTGTTAATATCATTGATGATCATATTTTCATTGTTGCAGTTTGTGTGTGATAATTAAGTTTCTACATTCAGCCATCTCTCTCTATTATAGTTAAATGGGGCAGCCGTGGTGCAGTGGTAGGGCGGTCGACTCCTGATCAGAAGTGAGCGGGTTCGACTCCCGCCTTGCCCGCCCATGTGTCGAAGTGTCCTTGGGCAAGACACTGAACCCCGAATTGCCTCTGGTGGGAGGTTGGCGCCAGTGTTCGGCAGCAGAGCCACCACCAGTGTGTGAATGTGTGAATGGGTGAATGGGTGAATGTGTCTGTGACTGTTAAGCACTTTGGGCCCTCGAAGGAGGGTAGAAAGCGCTATACAAGTATACAAGTATACAAGTATACGACATTTACCATTTAAATAACATGATGTGATTGACCACTATACTAGAAGTGTTGCTTTAACCAATTATTACTCTGTAGTTATTCATTATGTTTCTGAGCAGCTCAGAAAAACTATAACATTTATCTAGAATTTTAAGACAAATTTATAACTGGAGTAACTCCACAGAGTAAATAATTACTTTGAAGTTGTAGTAACTGAGTTTCTAACTCAGTTTTTTGAAGATGTAACTAGTAACTGTAACTACTAACTTATAATAAAATGATACTATTCCAGACTCTGATCAGGACCAAACGTCACCTGTTGGATCCAGGTACAGGTGAACAGGTGAGTGTCAGCCCCTGACTCTGAATAACATCGTAATCATGGTTCTGATGGGTTCAGGTGAAGAACGTGCCCTCTTCACCTGCTGAATAACCGAGGTACTCACCAGGCTCCGCCTCCCAGGGAGAACTCTGAGGTGACCTTTGACCTTCAGCCACCTTTGAAGCCCCTCCCACTGGAAATCAGCCAATCCCAGCAGAGTCTGAACCACGACACCAGAGACCCAAACGTGAGCCTCTCCGGTACCGTCATCAATCACCAACCTGATCAATGAGAGGAAGTGATCAATGATCAAACATTATCAGAACAAATGATTATGATCAAAACAAGCAGAACTGATCAGTAATCAAAGATCTGATAAATATAAAATGATCTGATCAATAACAGATCTCCTGGATCATACAGTCAAATGTTCTGAACGGTTTCTGGTTCTTACTTCGCTCTGGACCTGAACACAGCAGAAGAGGATCCACAATTTGAACTGCAGACCTGAAACACAGATTTACAGACAATGAAGGCACCGTCTGAACATTTACAGACCATGAACGCACCGTATGAACGTCTACAGAAGAACCTAAAGGAGGCATTGAAACACAGATTTACAGACTATGAACACAGCATCACAGGAACCTGAGGGAGGCGCTGTACAGGAGAACAGACACTGATAGGATTCTGAACAGATGTGCTGATGACCTCACCGACTGTATCAGAGATGTTGTTGTGTTCACATATGAGTCAGCAGGTTCTATAAATGATCAGGTGTCCCCATCTTTTTTCTAGTGAGGGTCACATAACTGTTTCTTTCTCTGATGGGGGGTCAGGTTGGTTTGTAGACCAACAGAAGAACTGCAATAATCATCTCATCAGCTCAGTGCTGTCCTGAACTAATGAGGAAACAATCAGAAAGTGAAACTCTGTTTCCTTGGTAACTGGGGGAGTTGAGATGTAAAAATAACTCATGAAGGTCGTAAATTAAGATTACAGATATTAAACTCCTCATCATACTTTATTCTTTTCTCAGACAGACATGAACATTTTTAAATGCAGGATTATAGAATGGAAACAAAGATCTATTAGTGATCACAGATTCATCTGACTCTGAAGATCTGCAGGATTCTGCTCAGAAGAGTATAGACATAGATGTACAAGATCTCCAGCTGATCAGGACACAGAGCAGAATGCATTGATTATAAAAAGCATCACCATGATCGCACTGAGATCAGATGAACTGCAATGCAGAAAGAGAACTCTATTCTGTTCTAGTGACAGGGATTTGTTCAGATACAAGTATAGATGTATAGAGAGTAGAAAGGTTGAATAAAAAGTCATGTTCTATGAGGTTCTAGATCATGTGGACAGATTGAAAAATACTAAAAGTTCTCCGAGAGTGTTTGGGGTCCAGGCCAAATGTGGAGCGGGTTGGATCCCGCTCACAGGCCGTAGTTTGGGGGCCTCTGATCTAGATTACTACTTGTATTCAGTCACCTGTATTCACTCACCTGTATATCCACTCACTTGTATTCTCTCACCTGTATATTCTCTCACCTGTATCCAGTCACCTGTATCCACTCACCTGTATATTCTCCCACCTGTATATCCAGTTACCTGTATCCACTCACCTGTATATCCAGTCACCTGTGTTCTCTCACCTGTATATCCAGTCACCTGTACATCCACTCACCTGTATTCTCTCGCCTGTATTCTCTCACCTGTATATCCAGTCACCTGTATACTCTCACCTGTATCCACTCACCTGTGTGTAGACGCTGCTGCATGTAGAGCAGCTCCACTGCAGCTGCAGGAACAGGAAGCAGACCACATGACCTCTGACCAGACCCATTACATTCTCCTTCTGACCCTTCACTCCCCACTGGCCCAGATGCATCATGGGAGGATGAGGAGGTGGAGCAAGGCTGCAGGTAAACACAGGAACACAGGTAAAGAAGAACAGCTGATTAACAGATGAGTTCTGCCATCAGGTACCTCTCTGCTCCCAGTGACATCACCGTCATGGAGCTCACAGGTAAGTTAGTGAAGTACACGCCCCCTGACCTGGAACACACAGGTGTGCAGGTTACAGCAAAGCAGGAAGACCTCATGGAAACACATGTGGAGGTCTGATACCTGGACACTTTCCTCTGGAAGTCTGAGAGAAGAACACTGCTGCCAGGTAACAGTCCAGGTGGGTAGGGGGCGTGGCTAAGGTCCAGGTAGGCCCGGACACTCCTCCCAGTTGGGTCACACAGAGTTAGTCTCACACCTGAAAACAGAGAAGGTTCTGTTCAAAGATGTTCTCTGGGTCTGATCTGGACGGGTCAGAGTTCTGATCAGAAGATTTTAGTCTCCAGTGGAGATGATGATGGAAATGAGAGTATTGATCTGATATCAGTAATTACTGGGAATTAAATTATTGATCTGAAATCAATAATTACTGGAAATGAGAGTATTGAATGTTTGATTATAGAATATTGTCATATACACTATACATTATTTTGTTAATTAAATGTATAATAAAACAGTGGACCGACTGTTGGCAAATGAAAATGTTTATTAGTTAATACAGTAATCTGTGCTGAACATACATGATATATAGAACATGTATGTTAATAATGATGTTATATTAAGAAAACAGTAACTAGTGTAACATTTAAAAGCACAAAAGAAACAGCAACGTAAACATATATATATTTCACAATAAAAGCAGTCATCAAACACAAAGTAAACAAAAGTATCACTGCAATGAATCAAAACAACAAACTCCAGCTGTTGCATGTAAACATGTGGATCTTTACTGACTCTGCTCTACAATTCAAGGGGGTGGGGTGATGTTTACACAGACACAGTGTTTCCAGATTGGGCAGTTTCTCTACAAATTGGGTGAGTCTTCACTCAAATTGTGTTTTTTTAACCCAACCTAGCAACCCTTCAGACAGACACTGAACATGTTTGAACTCTGTAAGTAAATTTAAGCTCCTGACTACATGTTGAAGAAAGATATTGATGAAAATATCAATAGTATCATCATGCTAGTATTGATACTTTCCTTTGGTATTGATACTATTGATCCTCAGATACACCCACCCCATGCTTCTCCATGTTTCCATAAAGATTTGGATCTGTGGAGTTCCTCAAGGATCAGTTCTAGAGCTTCAGTCTGTTTACCTACTGCTTCTTGCACAGATTTTCATTCTATTAACGTTTCAGATGATTTCTCTGAACCTGATGGAGTCAGGATCTGGTTACATGACTTCAGTCAGTTCATCTTCTGGTTCCACTTGCTGATATCCCATAATTCAAAGCTGCACTGGACTGTTGGTTTCTCCTTCAAACACTGACATCATTGTGAACTGATGTGTGTCTGGGTTAATTATTAAAACACAGCAGTGTGTGATTGTAGATCTAATTATAAACTTTCAGATTTCTATCTTCAGTCTGATCATGAGCTTTATGTTAAAGGACTAGTAATGCCCTGGGACAAAGCTAAAATAAGTATCCAGATATATTCCATATGTTCTAATGTATCAAAAATAACAAATAATTACCGTTGACAAAAGCAGGTTTTTGTAAAATTTGACAAATTAAACAACAAATCACACTCGCATTTCGCCCTGCTTCAGAAACGGCTCGATTTGGGTCACGTGACGCGTTGACGTCATGTGAGTGAGACAGCGCCAGCAGCAGAATGCAGGCGGACCCAGGGTGTCTGCAGATACATGTATGTGTGTGCGCTGCGGCAAAGTTGAATTCTATAAACGTCTGTGTTATGGTCCGACGGAGTATTAGGGCCACCAAAAAAAATAAAATAATAAAATTATTTATTCTTAAAGTCGTAAATTTAGGAGATTTACAATCGAAGTGAGCCTATTGTGAATGAACACTGTGAGCAGAACCAGACCGACTAAACTGTGAAAAGCTTCTGATTTCAACAGGTAAACTGAATGTTTAAAACATTGCACATGTTTGGAAGTTTCTTTGTTTGATTTGCAGTTTATTAATCATTGATGGTGGCTTGCAGGATCTCTGCAGATCCGTTGATGAAACCATCGACACTCGCAGCGGTCCACCAGTCATTTCTTCCTCCGTGAAAGATCAGATCTCATTCATTTCTGTGTGATGCTTTCATCTGAAGAGGAATCGTTTTCGGAATTTTCACTGTACTTAGCTAACGTGACAGACTGTTGTTGTTAGAAAATATTTTTGTGGGGGTGCAGTGAGTCTAGCCACAATAATGTGCAAAAGTCTCCTCAAACTAGTTCTAACCGCTTTTTAAGCTTCAGCTCCTTATTCCCTCATCCTGCATGTCTCCGCTGAAGGACAACTCCTGAGATAAACACTGACGGTCAGAACTTGTGCTCAAAATCAAGGCCTTTTTCCTCTGCTCAGTAACTTTCCATCTCCAAATATGGTGTTGTTCCTGTTTTTTATGCAAAGTTAATAAAAGCCTAATGTAGATTGTGGGGCGGTGGGCAGTCGGACGAAGACAGGCTGTTAACCTGTTCTCTCTTCTCCACCGCCTCCCTTTTGCAAAAGAGTGTTTTG
>NW_023416940.1:27023-46796 GCF_002922805.2 Oryzias melastigma | reverse complement strand
GGGCCATCAAAAAGGCATCAGCATCCATGCTCTCAATTAGGTCGAGGTGTAAACAACTTGTTGTCATGCACTTGAAAATCAGTCCCCAACGCTTCTCTGTACGCCGGCCCACCTTAATGAGATAAGGGCCAAAGCAGTCGACCCCAGTTGACCAGAAAGGTGGCTTGTAGAGGCGGAGTCTTGCTGGGGGCAGGTCTGCCATTTGAGGGACCACAGGAGCTGCACACCATCTTTGACATTTGATGCACTGGTGCTGGTGTTGTTTTATGGACTCTCTTCCCCGGAGGATCCAGTATCTTCTCCTTATCTCTGCGAAGACTCGTTCAGGGCCGGGATGAAGCAGTTCACTGTCATATTTCTGAATGAGCAGTTTTGTGACCTGATGTTTGGGATCAAGGATGATAGGATGTATCATGTCAGGGTCAAGATCTTCAGCTCTGCGTAGTCTTCCTCCTACTCTTACTAAAGCAACAGCTTTGTCATACTCTGGAGCAAGCATGAGGAGGCGACTTTGCTTGGAGATGGGCTTACCAGCAGCGAGTTTTTCGACTTCTTCAGGGAAAGACTCAATCTGGGATTGTTGTAAAACATGTAGCTCTGCTGCTTGGACATCAGCTGCTGTCATGTTGTGATTCTCTTGGCTATTGGCCGCCCCGTGAAGACTCTCATGAGTGATCTTAAGCAACTCATCCCAGTCTTTTATGTCAGATATGGGTGTCTTGCTTGCAGAGCAGATGGTGGCTCCACAGAATGTTGTTTTGCGGAGCTCATCATTATCCACTTCTTGGGAAGTTTCCCACTGCGGCACAGGCCAGGAATCTGGATGTTGATAGAGAAAAGATGGACCTTGGCTCCACCTATGTGGCTGGCTTAACTCGAGTAACGTTTTACCGCGAGTAAGGTCGTCCGCTGGGTTGTCTTTAGTGCAGACGTATCTCCAAGTTGAGCCTTCAGTGAGTTCTTGAATCTCAGCAATTCGTGTTCCCACAAAGACTTTGTAACGGCAGGATTCAGATTTGAGCCATGTCAAGACTGTCATTGAATCGCTCCACAAAGTGATTTGCTGGGGGGATAATGACAGTTCAGTCATCACAACTTTAGCCAGTTGAGCTCCAGCTAAAGCTGCACACAGTTCAAGACGTGGCATGGACAGCTGTTTGCGTGGGCTCACTCGTGATCGAGCCATGACAAAGGCAACATAGACATCACCTTGGTTTCCTTCAGTGCGGATGTATGCCACTGCTCCATAGGCCCTTTCAGAAGCATCACAGAAAATGTGAGCTGCTCTTCTGACTTCCTTGGAATCAGCTTCTGAGGGAATGTAGCATCTGGGAATTTCAACCTGAGGAAGATGGATTAGTTCGCTTTCCCATTGTATCCAGACATTCAGCAAAGTTTCTGGTCGGATTGGTTCATCCCAGCCAACTCCCACTCTCCACAGATTCTGAATGAGGATCTTGGCTCTGGTAGTGAATGGAATGAGGTATCCAATGGGGTCGTACTGGGTTGCCATCACCTTGTAAACGTTCCTTAGAGTTGGCTGAGAATATTAGACTGGTCTGTGATGGTAACCAAGGCAATCAGTAAGACAATTCCAGCGGAGGCCTAAGGCTGGTTCTTCCGGATCTTGACGATCCTTTGAAAGCCACAGTTCAGTACTTGCTGCTTTTGCTTCCTCTGGGAGATGTTCAACGACGGCTGGATTGTTGCTAGCCCACTGCCTTATGTCAAATCCTCCAGCTGAGAGCAACTTGCGCATCCGGTTGATTATGTCCTTAGCTTCATCAGCACTTGTGACGCTGATTAAACAGTTGTCGACATAGAAGGCAGTTTCCACAAGGTTTTGAATATCCTCATGATCTTTGTTGTTGTCCGTCACATGCTTCTGAAGGGCGTATGTGGCACAACAAGGGCTGCATGTTGTTCCAAATGGCAAGACCTGCCACTCATACACTTGTGGTTCTTCTTCTCTCTTCAGACCTCTCCAAAGAAATCTGAGAAGGGGCTTGTCCTCTGGTAGCAAGCGGACTTGATGAAACATCGCTTTGATGTCACCACTTATTGCCACACTATGTTCTCGGAACCGAAGAAGTACACCGAGGAGAGTAGGACCCAGTGTTGGACCAGGCAGGAGTTGGCTGTTGAGGCTCTGTCCGTGGTGCTGATAGGAACAGTTGTAAACAATCCGAGCCTTACCATTGTGGTGAACAATGTGGTGAAGCAGGTACCAGGATACCATGGAGCTGTCTACTTCTTCAGAAGACAGAGGTTTAGCGTATCCCAACTGTTCCAGTTTCTGTATTTCTTTACAGTAGGTCTGAGCAACAGCAGTATCTTTAGCTAAGCAGCGCTCTGTGCTTCTTAGTTGTGGAAGAAGTGAATGCTTTGGGGCCCACAGTGTGGGGCTCCCCTTGCGTCGGAGGAGTGGAGTGGCGTACCTTGTTACTCCATCCACAGCTACTTTGACGGTGCGCTGCTTTAACAGATCCAGTGCCTGCTGGTCCTCTTTGGAGCGTGTGGCAGTTTTTGTGTTGACATAGGGGTTTATGTCAACTTCCCACAGACGTTCAACATGTTGTTGAAGTTCAGAGTTGGGAGACATGATGAAATAACAGTGTGTTTGCTCACCGGAAGGATTCAGGTTGGCTGGACCTCGCAGTGCCCATCCAAGAGCAGTACACACAGCTAGGGGGCTCCCTGGAGGGCCGGCTCGGACCGGTTGGTTTGGAGGAAGCAGATGTGGGAAGTCTGAGCCGATGAGCATAAATGGTTGAACTTTGTCGACCAGCGGGAGAGGAAGACCTTGTAGATAGGTGTATCTTTTTACAAGGGACTTGATGGGATAGCTATACTCAGACAGGCTCAGTTCGTCTGCAGTGAAGGCGTGATGAATGCTGTATCTTTGTTCAGGGGCTTGAGCCGGTGAGATGTCAAATGAGACTGCAGCTCCTTGAAGATGAATCACTTCATGGCGTACAGTACGCAGAGGCAATGTTTCTGGCTCTTTAGTTAAATGGAGCTGTTGGACTGCTGAAGGAAGGATGAGAGTCCTCTCAGATCCATCGTCGAGGATAGCAAATCCATCCACTGATTTCTCAGCATTGTGCAGGCGTACCTTCACTAGTTTTAGCATCACCTTCTGTGGTCGATTTGGGCGATCAACATAGATGTTACTGGGAGTAGCAGAAACCATTAGCACTTTCTTTGCGTCTTGGTGACAAGCTTCATGGAGCACAGTAAGGTGTTGTTGCTTGCACACTTGGCAGGGCTTCTTAAGAGTACATGTCTCTGGTGTGTGGTTCCTACCACACCTCCAACAGCCTCGGTCTTTAATCCACGTGGAGATTTCTGCTTGACTGAGTACTTTGAATTTGGGGCACAGGCTGAGGTAATGTTCCCGGGTATTGCAGTATGGGCAGTATGGCTTCAGATTAGCTTTAGCCTTGGGAAACTTTGTGCTGCGCTCAGGCTCTGGAGTAGCCTTAGCATAGTTCTCTGTGTTATAAAACACATTGGATGTGTGACCCTGTGGTTTTCTTTGGCTCTTCATGGGTTTAGGTTGGTCTTGGGACATTAGAGCTGATCTGGATGAAATTCGCTTTGCTTGAGATTTTAACTGAAGCCAAGCAGAGAAGTCAGGGAGTGTGTAGGTCTGATCAGAGCCCGTCCTTAAAATGCCTTGGTTTAAGCTGTACTCCACAAACCCATCTCGATAGTTAGTAGGCAGTTTGCTCAGAAGTCTGTCGACATGAGACCCACATCGCAGCTCGTAGCCATTCTCACCTTCAAGGGATTGAAGCATGCCCACTAAACTCTGGATTGACAGAGCAAAGTTGTCAAATGCCTCAGGGTCTCCAGCCCTTACAGGAGGTGAGTTTAAGATGGCACCCAGCTCGCTCTGCACCAGCTGACGTGGTTGTCCATATTTATCTTGAAGGGCCTGTAAGGCTGAAGTATATGGCCTTGGGTCATGCATGTAGGCTTGAGCTAGCTTGTAGGCACTTGGCAGCTTCAGATGGTCAAGGAGAACTTGATATTTGAACTGCTCTGTGAGGTGGGTATGCGTGTCGAGTAAATTATCCAAAGCCATCTTGAGCAAAGCAAAATCTGATTCCTTCCCTGAGGTGAAGTGAGGTAGAGCAGGTTTAGGAAGGCCGTAGCTTGCAACTAGGAGCTCTAAGAGGTCTGTGCTTGGAGCAGCCTTGTAAAATGGGTGCGGTTCTGTTGCCATATGTGGCAAAGGAGGCCTTGCGGGGGAGGGGTAACGCTGTGTACTGGCAGCCTTCATCACTGGCTGTGGAGGTGGTACATGTGTAGACACATGATTGTCCAGGGGTTGACTGTAGCTGGTAGGTTGATAATGGAATGGATTCATATACAGGCTAGTGGATGAGGGCAGAACATTTGTAATGAAAGCATCCACAGTTGGTCTTGGAGGAGTCTGTGAAGGTGGGTTAAGAGCTGCAGGTGGAGAAGCCATGGTGAGGTGAGAAGGCTGGGGTTGTTTGAGCCCCACCAGAGTAGCAGGTGCTCTCACCTGTGAAGCAGGCTGTACTTTTACAGATGGGTGAGTAGTGGAGGCAGATGGATGAATGGCTGAACCAGAAACCGGTGGTGGAGCATAGGTAGCTGAAGTAGAGTGGAACAGCTCATGTGCACCTTGTAGTTTGATTGGTGTAGACAGCTCTTTAGTTGAGGACCTTGGGTTGTACTCACATTCACTGAGAGCTCTGGAAGAAGGCAGGTTTTTACTTCCTTCTTCCTTCAGGAATGATGTGATCAGAGCAGCTTGAGCCAGTTCCATCTCCTTTTCCTTTAACTTCCGTTGCAGAATTTGGTTCCTGGTTATAGCTTCTTTGCTCTTGTAGGCCAACTCTGCTTTCTCCTCCAGCATACGTCTTTACTGTTCTTGTACTCTGAGAAGCTCCTCTTTCTCATTGAGAGCATCTCTTGCTGCTTTATCAAGAAGATTACACTGTTCATCCACAAGCACCTGTTCCTCAATCTGCCTCTGCACCTCTGCTAGCTCCATGCGCTTTACCTGCTCCTCCAACATGGCTGTCTGTAGTCCAGAGAGACTTCCTCTACTGGATCTTGGAGTCGTTATGACAGCGCTGTTCTGAGAGTTTGGTTTGCTGCGACGGGAAGACACAGAGGATTTACTTGACCTTGTTTCCCCATGTGGTGGCAGTGAGAGCTGCTCTGGGTCGGTGACTCCATGAGTGGAAGCTGTTGCTCCAGGTTCTTCAGCTCTCCTGGGAAAATAACCAACTTCGAAATTTTGAAGATATGCTGGTAACTGTCTCTCCCGCTGGAGTCTAGGACGCACTGCTGAATCTGCAGATGGTTGTTCTGACTCCATTTAGTCTCCAGAAAGCTATAGATCCGGCTCGAAGGACCATGTGACAGAGTGGGAACACTCTAGAGGGGAATGCCGGTCTTATAGCCCCCTTCGACTGAGCTCCGGTCAGAGAGAAGGGCACGGAGATCCGAGTTTCCAGCGAACTTTTTAATTCCAAGAGTTGAATGGATACATGTATGTGTGTTTGGCGTGTGGTCTACATAGAAACAAATACAGAATAATAGTGTTATAGTACACAGAGAAGTAAATAATTTAATCATTAACAATATCTACCTGGGATATTTAAATAAGATTTAACCAATAAACCATAAATAAACAGAAAGTAAGGGATGCAAATGGTTAAACAAGCCTTTGTTATTATTCCAAACAGATTTACCAGTCTCATCAGTCTGTCAGGATGCTGAACTCCTTCCAAACTCCCCAACCACGTACCCTCCGCCTGGCCCCTCCCCCCACATGAATCGTAATCCCTGCACTACTTATCACTTTGAACCCCCATCTATTGTACATTTGTAAATTTACATTTATTGCCTTCTGTATATTTTATTGGTTAATGTTGTAAATTGTCTTCTCTGGGAGAGATTCATTGTATGTCAGCACATATGAAGGATCGACAATAAAGTTAACATGGACTTGACTGATCTGTATCAATGTTTACTGGTGGAAAATGTGCAGGAGTCCCGTCTGTCACCATAGACATTAATGATGTCAATAGATTTTTTTACTTTGTTTCTCCTAAACAAAATCAGAATATTTTCATTAAAAATTACATTTTGTCCAGATTGTTTTCATTACAGAAGATCAGTCATAGATCACAGTTGGTATTGATTAATGTGGGTGATTTTTTTTCCTGATGATAATAGTCTGAGTAGTGAACAGGTCTACCAGAAAATGATTCGAACAACAGCGAAGAGGATTTTTGACACTGAAAATGATGACTCTTTCAAAAGAAAAACATTCACAGCCAGTTGGCTTGACAAATTTATCAAACACCATCAGCTGTCGGTTTGCAGGAAGACAACGCTGGCTCAGAAGGATCCAGAACAGCTGATTGACAAGCTAGTCTCCTTTGTGACCTGGGTTTCCAGAAAGCGAACTGGAGATAGAATTAAAGACGGCGACATCATCGCCATGGATGAGACGTCTGCTTGGTTCGACATGCCTGGATCTACAACAGTCGAACCGACCGGCAGCAGGAGTGTCACCATAAAAACTTCCCGTCCCAAAAAATCTCATTTCACCGTGAAGTTGGCAGCATAAGCAGACGGCACGAAATTGAAGCCGTTTATTGTGTTTCGGGGCTCAAAGCGGGAAGTGGAAGACTACAGGATGTCCAAGAGGGTTTGGTGGTGACCTCGGTAAATGGATGAATCAGGAATTAAGTCATGTGGTGTCAGAAAGTTTGGAGTGCAAGAAAGTTCTGAAAAGAATCAGTTAATTTTCCTGTAGCTGCTTTCTGTGATGAGTTCCATTATATCACAATACTTAGTGAATTTGTTGGACTGATAAATGCTTTTGTGGGAGAGTTAGACTGGAGCAGATCAGCGTCTACAGCATTTTTGATGAGAAATCGTTCCTGTTATATCACCAGTTTCTTGATGCTAATGGTAGACTATTACCTTACTGTTCTGAACATTTAAATAAATCTGGGAATAGTCTTGAAATGTTCATCCAGTGTTGTCTATATTTTGTGTTGGAGTTTGAACCCATTAACCATCCATTCTGTGTGTGATTGAATAAATACGGGCCGGCTGACACATTTCTGGAATAAACGTCAGAGCTACTATTGGAAGATATACGGTATGTAAAAATGTTATTTTATGTATTATTACCTGATTGCTTAAAATTAACCATTTCATTCATTCAAATGTTGATATTTATTACCCCAAAGTATAACCCTTGTACTATTCTAGGTATGTTTACACTGGGAGTGGGTCATCTGGACCCTCAAGACGGCGTGCTGAACTTTTGTTTTCAATGATTATTTTATCTTCTCTGGTGTCTGTGGCAGACAGGAAATCATGTCCAACGTTGTCACAGGAGGAATCACACATTAATGTGAGAGTCATCTGGACTCCAAAAGAGAGCATGATGGTTAAGGTAATATGTATGTTTGTGTGTACCTGAGTGTGTATCTGAGTGTGTACCTGAGTGTGTACCTGAGTGTGTATCTGAGTGTGTATCCGAGTGTGTATCCGAGTGTGTACCTGAGTGTGTACCTGAGTGTGTATCCGAGTGTGTATCCGAGTGTGTACCTGAGTGTGTACCTGAGTGTGTACCTGAGTGTGTACCTGAGTGTGTATCCGAGTGTGTATCCGAGTGTGTATCCGAGTGTGTATCCGAGTGTGTACCTGAGTGTGTACCTGAGTGTGTACCTGAGTGTGTACCTGAGTGTGTATCTGAGTGTGTATCCGAGTGTGTATCCGAGTGTGTATCCGAGTGTGTACCTGAGTGTGTACCTGAGTGTGTACCTGAGTGTGTACCTGAGTGTGTATCTGAGTGTGTATCCGAGTGTGTATCCGAGTGTGTATCCGAGTGTGTACCTGAGTGTGTACCTGAGTGTGTACCTGAGTGTGTACCTGAGTGTGTATCTGAGTGTGTACCCGAGTGTGTACCTGAGTGTGTATCTGAGTGTGTATCCGAGTGTGTATCCGAGTGTGTATCCGAGTGTGTACCTGAGTGTGTACCTGAGTGTGTACCTGAGTGTGTACCTGAGTGTGTATCTGAGTGTGTACCCGAGTGTGTACCTGAGTGTGTATCTGAGTGTGTATCCGAGTGTGTATCCGAGTGTGTATCCGAGTGTGTACCTGAGTGTGTACCTGAGTGTGTACCTGAGTGTGTACCTGAGTGTGTATCTGAGTGTGTACCTGAGTGTGTACCTGAGTGTGTACCTGAGTGTGTACCTGAGTGTGTACCTGAGTGTGTACCTGAGTGTGTACCTGAGTGTGTACCTGAGTGTGTACCTGAGTGTGTACCAGAGTGTGTACCTGAGTGTATACCTGAGTGTATACCTGAGTGTGTACCTGAGTGTGTACCTGAGTGTGTACCTGGGTGTGTACCTGTGTGTATAAGTGAGTGTGTACCTGTGTGTATAAGTGGGGGTGTACCTGAGTGTGTACCTGAGTGTATACCTGAGTGTATACCTGAGTGCATACCTGAGTGTGTACCTGAGTGTGTAAGTGAGTGTGTACCTGAGTGTATACCTGGGTGTGTACCTGTGTGTATAAGTGAGTGTGTACCTGTGTGTATAAGTGGGGGTGTACCTGAGTGTGTACCTGTGTTTCCAGGCTCTGTATTCCCATCATCCACACTGATCCTTTCAGTGATCTGACCCTGAAAACAAACCAGCTCTGATCTGGAACACAAACATAAATAAACAAACACAAACATCAGTTCTTCAATAACTGTTCTGGACTACAGGATGGTGATAATAAAACATGTTAAAGGGTTTCCTACCATGAAAGTTCTACTTTTTGAGGTTTTAGATGCCTTATACTGTTCATTCCTCACTATAAAGAACCCAAAAGCAGTATTTTGATCCGTTCATGTATTTAAGAGTAATCCTCTAAAAACCTGCACTGTCTGCAGTAGCCCCTCCCATACCCACGAAAACAAGCGGTTGGAAACGTGCTGATGTAACATCGATGTGAACAGCCTCAGAGATTGAGTTGTTTTACTTTCAGGTAGGAAAAGGAGCTGCAGAAATAACTAAATATTAATAAATAAATAAATAAAAATAATTACATGAAATGCATAAATATTTCATAAATTATGTGTTTTTTAGTGTTTCAAAGATAATATCTGATCATATTAATGGGTATAGTTTACCTTTAAAGACATAAAAATATTATGGTATGACCCTTTAAGGAACAGCTCACCTGTTGTCCATGACCTGACTGACAGACAGCACGGGGGGCGTGGCCTGAAATGACCAACAGGTGAGAGAGATCAGAGCACTGGTTTAAAGACAGATTCCTCCTACACACAGGTGTGAAGGTCATCACCTGTTTGGACACATAACAGACCCCACCCCCCCAACACCTCAAGAGTGAAACATCAGTGACTGTGGTTCCAGGACCAGCTGAGAACCATCAGCTGTTAGCTGAGACAATAACCAGGTTCAGGTCCTCATGAAGGTGAGTGTGTCACCTGTAGACAGGAGGGCAGCAGCAGGGGGCGTGGCAGAGTGTGGAACCTCCAATCAGATCCAACCTGAAGGATGGAGTCTGAGAGAAGCTCCGCCCTGTTGTTCCCTGAGGCTTCATGGGAACTGAGTTCAAAGGGAACCTGTCAGACAGCAGAGGACCAATCAGAGTCAGAGATTTTAGAGACAAACACCTGGAAAGGTGAGTTACAGACCTGAAGGTTCTTGAAGTTTAACTCTTTAACATCAGAGTTTACATTTCTAGTCAATCATAACTATTCAACCATTAAGGTAATGAACGTCATTCTATTAGATTCTGAAGCAGATCAACATTGTTCTGCATCACTTCCTGTTAGTCATGAGTTATTTATGACTGTAAATCTGATAAGATGCTCTAATGTCAGAATCAGCTGATTCATGTAGATCCAGTAATCGGTTGAGGAGTTTTGGATTGTCCAGGAGAGTTATTTATGTTTTACAGGTGACAGCTCTGATGTCAAAGTGTATAGTAAATACACTTTAGTAAACAGCGTGTACTTCTACTGTGTTTTAGATCCACATTTAAGAATGAACATTCACACACTGATGGTGGATCCACTGATGATCTCTAGAACCTTCAACCTGAGGTGATTCAGGTTCAGAGTCCTACCCAAGGACACTTCAACACATGGTAATACGGGAATCAAACCCACAACCTTCCAATCAGAGGTCGACCGCCTGTTTATACTTCACAGTGATTAACCATCCCATAATAGTCGTATCTACAACCACAGTCTCGTTCATACTGATGCTGGCTGGGTTTGATCATGACTGTAAGAACTGTGATGAACTCTGAGTGAGTTTATACTCTGTGTGTTTGTCACAGGTAGACATCCAGCTCAGGTACAGCAGGTACAGAGGAAGAGCTGTTCACATTCACCAAACAGTGGGGAATACAAAGGTGAAACAACGACAAATTAAAAAAAAACTAAAAAAAAGATAAAATATGAGAGATTTAAGACATTTACTAGTAACTTGCTCTGTTTCAATCAAGCTGCATGCTCTCTCTCTCTCTCTCTCTGTGTGAATCTCAGAACTTCTTAACTTCTTCAGTTTGTTTTTACCATTTTCAGTGTTAAATAAACTTTTTTAACAGTTTTCTGTATATTCGTGATCTCTAATCCCTGAGATGAATTCTAGATAAATGAGGTGATTGGACCTCAGGTGTAACATTTCATTGGTTGGTGAATCACCAGCAGGTATCACATCCTGCTGCGTCTGATGACACATCACTATGAAATATAAACTAGCTTCACCTCTGAACCACGGCTGACCAGTTTAGAATCCAGGTGTCCAACCTGCAGGTAACAGTTAGCCCCGCCCCTCATGACTGAATCACAGGTGTTGTACCTGAACCATCAGGACTCTGTAGAGGCGTCCAGACTGGAGGACAGGAAACCATCGAGAACACACACCTGAGAACTGCAGCTGCACCTGCACACACAGGTGTTCATGCACACACAGAGGTCTGGGGCCCGTTTCAAGAAGCAGGTTTTGTTGGAACTCTGAGTTCGTGAACTCCAAATTCGGCAAAACTCTGAGTTTTCGGTTCCAGAAAGAGGGATAACTCAAACCCGGGAAAGTGGGCGAAACCAAGCCCGTTCCAAGAAGCAGGTTAAGCTGAACTCAGAATCAATCACTATGGTAACTGAGTCTGTGAACGAAACCTGGTCGGTAGCAGGTTTTCTTCAGGAATCTTAGAGTTCTCTGCGGTCTCCGCCCCTTTTTAAAGTGAAAGATGTTCAAATATGAGTTCCTCATGAACATTTAGAGAACATTCACGTTAGAGACGTCACGTTTCCACCACTCAGAAACCAGAATGACATGTTCATTCATAGAGGATCATGTAGAGAGGAGGCTGATTAATCCAGAGGAAATGTTATTTACGTCGGTGGAGGATTTGGAGGACACGAGTCGACTGACTGCAGTTTCCTGATTCATTTTTATTTCAGCGATATTATAAATAGTGAGTTTTTCCTGGGACTCGCTATTAAAAAATACAGTTTTCTTTTCCTTATTTTAAACCCTTAACAAAAGGAACGATTGAATTTCACACACTGGGAAATCATCTAAACTCATCTACCGTCCATCACTTGCGTCACACATTAGCTCGGTCGTCAGCAACGCTGCTTCCCACCGCGGAGATTGCGAGTTCGATTCCCGGTTGCAGAATTTATTTTTACGCTTAAAAGAATTCGGCGAATATTTTTTAAGTCTTGAGAATTAAAATTAAATAAATGCTTTTTTGACATATGCAGCTACAGTTTCTTTTTTAGCGTGCAGTGATATCTGTGTGTGTAGGTGGGGGGGGGGTTACCAAAACTGGTCATTCATGCGATCACGGAGATTACTGGTTAAACTAGTAACAGATCAAAAACCATTCCTTAACAAGAGACAAAATAACCTTCCTGACATTATTTATTCATTATTAGAAATGATTCAAATAACTGCAGATATTTTCTCTCTGTTCTACCGCTGCAGCTGTGTTGCTTTTCTTGATGAAAATGTTCTCCTATAGTCGCATTTGCTTGAAGGAACTTATCAATTTCCGTCGCCGGAAGTACGTAACTCAGCTGTTTGCTCCCGTTGCCATGGTGAATCGTGCTGTCTTTGCTCCATTGATCAGGGCTTTTAATGGTCGCGACGCTCACACCTGGTTCTGGTTCTGACAACTTCAAGTTGATTGATTCAAACATTTTCAGCTGTTCTGGAACCGAAAACCCTGAGTTTGAGTATTTTGAGTCCAGTGACTCTAAGTTCAGGTTCAAACTCTAAATTTGTTGAACCTGCTTCTTGAAACAGGCCCAAGGACAGGTGCATCATGGGAACACTTCATCACACAATCACTAACTTTATGCTCTCTGCCTGGCTCCACCTCCTCCTCTGTCAATGGTTTGTTCTTTGGGTCCCGCCTCCAGCTGACCACTGGACCAATCACAGCAGCTCTGAGTGAGAAGCAGAGCTGAAGCTCCGCCCCCTCTGTGTTCTTCCAGACCAAACCTCCTTTCTGCTCCACTCTGATGACCATGGAAACACAGGACTGTGAGGCTCCACCCACAGAGACTGCTGTCATGACATCAGAGGAGGAGGAGTCTGAAGAATCATCATTTCCCTCCCTCCTCTTCCTCTTCCATCTCTGCTCCTCCTTTGGATGGTCTTCATGTTCATCTGTGACATCATCTGCAGGCTCCTCCCCCTTCTGCTTCAGGTAAGTAACCATGGTGACAGACGGGCTGAGGATGATGAGGTGGTCCAGAGAAAACTGCAGGTAAACCCTGGAACACACAATAAGAGAGTTAAACCCAACAGAACCAGGATCGTTCAGTGAAGTTCTGCAGCTTCAGAACATGTTGGACCGAGGTTCTGGAATGAAATGAAAAAACTTTATTTGTTAGGGAAGGTTCTCATCCATCTTCATCCATGTGCAGCTCCACCTTCTGATCCAGGTAGACCTAAATCCTGCAGATCCTCCAGAGATCAGAACAGTTCAGATTGTTCAGGAAACAGAAACATGTCTGACTTTTTAAAGATTTATTTATTTGTTTGTTTGTGTATTAGTGTGTGTTGAAGACGTGTGACCAGGTGAGGCTGTGCATCATCATCATCATCATCATCCTCACCTGCTATTATATATTTAAATCATATTAATCATTAATGATCTAGATCAGAGTATTCTGTCTTCTTCCTGTTGAATATCAGTGTACAGTGAGGACATACAGTACAGAGTTCTGCTTTATTCAAATATTTATACATTATCCTCATTGTATTACATATCACTTTCCATATAACAGTTACTGTATTTCATGTTTGTTTATTCACAGTTTAAACCTGACATTGAACTAAAAGACATTAGCTGAGACAGTATCTCTGCCACACAGCAGAGGGCACTCATGAGTTCATGTTTGTTCTTCAGTTGTTGTAGTTCACTTTCAGCTTATCCCTTTCGGGGTCGCCACAGCCTAACAGCACCCACTGTTTGGCATCAGTGATTTGTCAGAGTTTTTACGCCGGATGCCCTTCCTGACACAACCCTGTACTTGAGGGGCACAGGGACCCAGTTAGGCAGCAGCATCAAGGGTCTAAGGACCCAATCTGAATAAATAAAGTTTAGTAAGAGTCTGTTATTTTGTGTTTGGCTCTGACTACAAACATGATGGACTGATATAATACTGTGTCTGAGCTCTAGGAGTTTGTTCAAATCAATCCAAACATGAAAACCTGAAAAAGCTGAGCTTTAGAACTTCAGAGTTTTAAAAATCTCTAAATGTTTTTAAGACTGATAGAAATCAATGACGTTTATGGTAAATTCATGGAGATTATTGTCTCAGACATGGACAGACTTCATTTACTAGTAAAGCTTAGAGAAGATGAATCCTTCTTATGTTCTGTGTCAGAATTGTGTATTTTTCCACTCATCATCCACAGAGTAGATTCCACCAATGAGCTTCCTCTCCTCTAGTTACCCATCTACACCTTTAATGAACTGAATGATTGTTTTACCTCAAACTCTCATGTTTCTGTTGTTCTTCTGGTTTCTCTAAACTGTATCGTAGTGTCAGAGAGAATACATGAATCTGATCATCATCAGAGGTTCAGGTGATCCAGTCTGTACCTGGAATCTCTGAAGGTGATGAAGTTCTCCTGATCCAGATGATCCACTGAAGGGAACTCTGACTGCAGGAAGCGCTCTGTGACCATGGAGAACTGCAGGACACACACCAGACAACCTGAACAAACACACAATCAGAGTCAGGACAGGTGTGAAAGAGAACCATCACAGGTACACCTGCAGGTGAGAGAAGCTGACATAATCTAGAATCAGGATCTAAAATCAGGATTCTGAAGATTTTAGATCTCTATTCACTGTTAAAGTAAGGATGTACAGGATGATCAGAGGATCAGAGGATGGAGAAACAAGTAACATCATCTGTATCTGAAAGGATCATTCTGAAATCTTCTGGTCGTTTCTCCTCTATCTAATCTCTGCATCATCCTTTTTCATGTCCTCCTTCATCCATCATCCTGCTCTCTGGTCTTCCTCTCTTTCCTGGTATCTCCATCCTCTTCATCCTTTCATCATCATCATCCCTGCTCCTCTTCTCATCATATCAAACATCTCAAAGGATTCAAAGGATTTATAATGTCAGACCAGTGGACAAATTAATGTCACTGGCAGAGATTAGAACTCAGGTCCTGGGGAAAAATATAAACAAACAAATAAACAAACTAAACATATAGAACACAACAGTCACACAGAGTTCAGCAGCCTGACAGCTTCAGGGAAGAAGCTGTTTCTGAGCCTGGTGATTCTGGATCTAATGCTCCTCAGCCTCCTGCCAGATGGGAGTGGTTGGAACAGACCATGTGCCGGGTGGGTGGGGTCTTTGATTATGTTCAGACCCCTCCTCCTGCATCCTTTGATGTAGAGGTCTGTGGTGGTTTGCCGTTCTCCCCCCACAGTTCTCTGGGCGGCTTTTACCACACGCTGCAGAGCTTTCCTCTCAGCGATGGTGCAGCTGCCGTGCCACACGGTGATGCAGGTGCAGAGGACGCTCTCCACAGCAGCATGGTAGAAGTTCATCAGGGCTGAGCCTCCAAGTCCAGCCCGCCGCAGCTTCCTGAGGAAGTACAGGCGCTGGTGGACCTTCTTGACCACCTGGGAAGTGTTGGTGCTCCAGGAGAGGTCCTCGCTGATGTGCACACCCAGATACTTATAGCTGGAGACAAGCTCCACTGGGGCTCCATCGATGTGAAGGGGTGGGGTGGGGCGTCTGCTCTTCCTGAAATCCACCACCATCTCCTTGGTCTTCTTCACGTTGATGCAGAGGTTGTTCTCTCTGCACCATTGCACCAACATCTCCACCTCCTCTCGGTAGTCAGACTCATCGTTGTTACTGATGTGTCCCACTACCGCTGTGTCGTCTGCAAACTTGACTATATGGCAACTGGGGTGTCTCAGAGGTCATATGTCAGCAGAGTGAACAGGAGGGGGCTCAGCACACAGCCCTGGGGTGTGCCAGTGCTCAGGGTAAGGGTATGGGAGATGGTATTGTGGATCCTGACAGTCTGTTGTCTATTTGTCAAGAAATCCAGAACCCAGTTCCCTAGTGTGGGGCTCAGGCCAAGGGTGGAGAGTTTCTGCTGCAGGGTCTGTGGGATGATGGTGTTGAAGGCCGAGGAGAAATCCAGGAAGAGCAGGCGAATGTAGGTGTTCCTGCCCTCCAGGTGCTGAAGGGCTGTGTGGACCACAGATGAGATGGCATCATCAGTGGAGCGGTTCTTCTTGTAACCGAACTGCTGCGGGTCCACAGTGGCATCAATGTTGTTCCTGATATGGGCCATAACCAGCCTCTCAAAGCACTTCATGACTACTGGGGTCAGTGCTATGGGTCGGTAGTCATCAAGCCCCGTAACTGTGGAACCCTTTGGCACAGGAACAATGACGGATGTTTTTAGGCAGGTTGGAACAGATGCCTCAGACAAAGAGATGTTAAAAATATCTGCTAGCACCTCTGACAGCTCAGATGTACAGTCCTTCAGCACCTGCCCTGGGATGTTATCGGGGCCAGCAGCTTTGCGGGGGTTAATTCCTTTAAGGGTCCTGCTCACATCAGCCGCAGACACTTTGAGGGGCATGTCACCTGTTGGAGTGGTGAGTTTGGTGAAGGGCGGTGGTACAGCAGGATCCTCAAAGCGTGCGTAGAACCTGTTGAGTTCATCTGCCAAAGATGGCAGATGGCCGCCGTCAGTTCATTCCTTGCTGCTCTCAGTACAGATTCCTCACCGGCCCTGAATGCAGCTTTCCTGGCTTTCAGCAGAGCTCTCACCTCAGCGTTCAGCCAGGGCTTTCAATTTGGACAACAGATAACTGACTTTGTGGTAGCGACATCACTGGCACACTTGGAGATAAATCCCAGGACAGAGGAGATGTATTCCTCCAGGTTCACCTCTCCCTCATACGTAGCTGCTGCTTTGAAGACCTGCCAGTCTGTGTATTGAAAGCAGTCCTGCAGCACAAATCCTGCATCGCTGGGCCACACAGTGACAGTTCTTCTTGTGGGCTTTACCCTTCTTGGTAGGATGGTAGCAGGGAGATGTGGTCAGAGAGCCCAAGGTGGGGGCGAGGGAGAGCTCTGTATGCACCGCGGATGTTTGTGTACACACAGTCCAGTGTGTTGTCTCCTCGAGTGAGAATGGTGACATGTTGGTGAAATGGGAAGGGTGTCCGTCAGTTTCACGTGATTGAAGTCTCCTGCAACCACGTAAAACGCTTCTGGGTGCTTGACTTGCAGCGAGCTGATGACATCATGAAGCTCCTGTGTTGCAGCGTTGGCACAGGCACCCGGTGGAATGTAAACAATGGTGACGAACACAACAGTAAAGTCCCGTGGTAGGTAGTGGGGACGACATTTCACTGTCATTATCTCTACTGCCTCAGAGCAGGAGCTTCTTTCCACCCCACAGTTAGTGCACCAACCTTCATTTATGTACACACATAGTCCTCCTCATCGTGTTTTGCCTGACCGGCAGTTGCGGTCTGCTCTAAACAGCTGCAGGTTGTTCAGTTGGAAGGCGATCCAGCATGTTTTCATTTAACCAGGTTTCAGCAAAACAAAGAACGGCACAATTCTTCATCTCTGCCATACTCAGTCTAAGGCGAAGTAAATCCATTTTGTTGTCCAGTGAGTGGACATTGGCCAAAAAGAGACTTGGTATTGCTGGTCTGCTGGCCATCAACCGGACCTGTGCACCCGCCCGTTTGCCTCGTTTTTGTTTCCGGGCGCATCTCTTCCTCTTGACAGTTGGTCCCGTTGATCTGTTCCGCCATGCTGCAGACCTCAGGAGATGCAGTCTTCCAAGTGACGATTTTAAATTATTGGATATAAAACTAACTGAACTCTTCCAGATGTTCATGAGTTCAGTCGAGCTATACTTCAGACGCGAAGTGGTTCCTAAACTACCACTGAAAAGGGTTGAAAAAATGTTGGAAAAAGACTTTTTTTCCGGGAGCTAGAGAAGCCGCTGCAAAGCATTGCGCCGGCATGGCAGTGATCATCTGATTCCAGAACTTCCTCTCTGATCTTCACTATTTCCTGTTCCACATCATCCTCTTCTCCTCCGTTCTCTAACATTCTTCCTCCTTTATCAGTTCATAGTTCTCCTTCTATCTCTCCATCTGTCGTCACATTTCCCTCTCTGTCCTTCATCCTAACCTGCTGCTCATCCTCCATCTCTGCCCCGCTCTCTGAACTGCTCCTCCCCTTTTTTT
Source organism: Oryzias melastigma (assembly GCF_002922805.2). Classification (NCBI taxonomy): domain Eukaryota; kingdom Metazoa; phylum Chordata; class Actinopteri; order Beloniformes; family Adrianichthyidae; genus Oryzias; species Oryzias melastigma. Next base: position 28,982 of record NW_023416940.1, on the reverse strand, counting down.
CATGGAAGTACGTGCATTAATCAATCATGTGTTCATAACTTCTGTGCATCTGAATGGATGAGCTCATTTCAGCATTTCTGCAATCGTTCTAAAGATTAGAAACAGGTACAAACAGGTACGGTGTACGAGTCACCTGTTCTTGTTGGTTCTGTCCCTCAATTATCCGATCCAATTGTAAACAGAGTTTGTACATGGAATGTACAAACTCTGTGTTACAAAGGTGTTACACGCTGCCAGACTGCTTTTGGCGCTCAAGCTAATTCAGAGAATCCGGTCGATTTTTAAAATAAAAGATTTCTGTCTCAAAAAAAAAAAAAAAAGTTCTCCCACGGCCCGGTGGCAAGGGGTCCATGGACCAGTACCGGTCTGGAGCTGTGGCTGGAGATAACTACCTTCCTGTACCAGGAACCACTCTCTGACCCATCTTTTAAATGTAGTCTCGCTTTGTTTCCAATCAGACTGAACTTCGGTTCACTTTGAGATTCCACAGTCTGAATATGAAACAAACCGAGAGCGGATCAACTGAACCAAAACGGCCGCCGTACCCGTCACATGATGTAAACACGTTAAAAATGAGGCGATCGGTGAGCCACAATGTGATATTGTGTTCCCAATGTGATATATGCTCATATACATGGATATAGTTTACTCTGAAAGAAAATCATGGTATGACCCCTTTAAAGCAGCTCCAGGTTTGATAGATCATCACGACCTAAGATTTGTTTCCCCCCCCCCCACCGCCATATTAAATATTGAATTAAAAATTTCAAATTAATCTTTCAATATCTAATTGTATTAATTAGAGCAGGGGTCACCAACACGTCGCCCGCGGGCGACCTGTCGCCCGCGAGCACCACATCAGTCGCCCGCAGGCCTCTTCTAAAAATAGCACAACTCACCTGTGAGCTGCTCGAAAATTTTATTTAATTGTGATGCGATTTTTTTAAATCACACCTGCCTTCATAAAGAACTAAACTAAAAATATCTCGAAGGTATATCGTAACGACTCAACTGATATGTCAATTGTAGCAGGGACCCAGCAGGGACTCAGCAGGGACCCAAGAGGCGAGCTACTCTTTAACCGGCTGGGGAGGAGAAACGTCCGAGGTCCGAGGTCCACACATCGCACGACCCCGAACAGTCTCGGGCAACCGAAGACAAAGAAGTAAACTGCGTACTCTCACTTCCATCATCAATGCCCATTTATTTTAAAGACACATGAACAGCCAAACAGTATGAACGTCACTTCTGCTCACAGCTCCCTCACTTATGGTGAGCAATGTAACACACCCAAGATTTCCCACTTCCCATGAGTCTTAGGAGCTGAAGGCGGGGCTAAACCCCGGGTCGCCACACTATGTTCATTATTTCTGAAGCCAAAAACGGCCTGTCCCACTATTTTTATTTTTTTTTTATCGTTTTCTCCTTAACGAGATAATCAATAATCGCATTTCCATTAACTCTGAAATATCGCAAATTGGAATTTGGATAATAAATTATCCGAATGGAAACACCACAGTTTCAAAAAACTGGCATTTTTTGAAAAAAGAAATAGCGCTTACAGGAGGAAATAGACATTTTTCGCAAAGCGGAAACACTTTTTTCTAAATAAATGCGCTTCTCGGTATGAAGTGTCTGATCTGAGCGCTGCACAGCCGGCGCACCGAGACGTCCTGGAGCGTCAAAGCGCTTTATAAATTGCGGGTCATACAGAATCGCGCAGCAGCTCCTCCTCCTTTCCTCATCGCTTCATCTACAGACGCACTTTTGCAGCTTGGAGCCTGAAGTCTCGTGAGCGCGAGCGCCGTGACAGAAACTTGAATTTATGCTGTGGTGTTTTCAGACAGAAAAAGGTCCAGATGCTTATTTGCTGCTTTTTCCTTTAACCTCTGAACAGACTCCTCCCTCTTCTGAGTCGAGCTGCGCTGCACGTGCGCCCCAGACAGAGCTGTGACGTCA
>NW_023416940.1:24690-26665 GCF_002922805.2 Oryzias melastigma | reverse complement strand
AAATGTATTATTTCAAACTGGTAGCCCTTCGTATGATTCAGTACCCATGAAGTAGCCCGCAGTTTCAAAAAGGTTGGTGACCCCTGAATTAGAGTGTTGAGACTAGCTATGGGGAACATTTAAATATTTCTAATAAATATTATACATATACATAATATACACAATAATAAAACCATAACAGTGTTATGTTTTTCAATAGCCTATATTACACTTTTTATTTATTTGAATCTAACAGCAGCACATTTAAGTTCCTTTCAAAAGAAAATTCAGTCTTAAAAACGTCCTAAAGCAGTAAATATGTTTCAGTTATTTTTGTTATTCTCTCATTTAATAACTGGACAGAAGCTACAGGTATCTGTGCAGCAGAAGGTAATAAACTGAATGTTAAAGTAAAACGTTCTGATTCAATCATTTCACTCAGTCGTCTGACATCAACGTTTTGGTCAAACACATTCATCAGTGTCACATCAGGAGTGGTCATAAACAAGTTCGACTATTATTAGGTCATCTCATAAAAAGGAATAAATAGTAGAATATAACTAACAAACTTATTATTGATACACAATAACAACTAATGATTCTAATTTGAAGCTTCACAAAAGCTTCTGGTGAAGTTTTTAGCAAAACCCTCAAACTCATCACAACTCCAGAGCAACGACTGGATGGGATCTCTCCCTCATGTGGGAATCCCTAAGGTTTCTTCTTTTTTCCTGACTCAGGTTTTTTTAGGAGTTTTTCCTTACCGGGAGGGAGGGTCTAAGGGCAGGGATAACCAGTTTATGTAGTCTGTTTAGTTTTTAACTATTGTTTATATTTTGAAGCCCAGTGAGGCAAATTCTTTTGTGATTTTGGGCTATATAAATAAAATTGAATTGAATTATGTGTTTGTGTGTCTCTGATCCTCCCACCTATCCAGGCCGTGTTGTAACAGGCGGTTTCCCCTCCTCCCTCCTCCCGGTTGGTTTCCGTGACGACACAGCCCACACTTCCTGTAGCGTCTCTGAGCTGCAGAGTCGGACTGAACTCTGAGGAGTGGGGGGGCAGCTCCAACACACCCACCAGCAGCAGGGGGCGGGGCCTGGAAGAGAGGACTCGAGGGTGGGTAAAGGCTTTCAGAGAAAAGGGGCGGAGCTTGACCATCCATCCTGCAGTACAGGTGAAGATGATGAACAGATTCAGGTTTACCTGAGACTGTCCCCCTTCTGAGGATCAGAAACCAGAGTCCTGAAGGACCAGGACAGACCTGATCGGATCTCAGACCTGCTCAGACTGCGACCAGCAGGGGGCAGCAGAGACCTCAGAGACAGAGAGGACCAGCAGAGGGACTGCAGGGACCGGACCAGGTCCAGAACGCTCAGGTTCTGGTGGACTGCAGGATCCACCGAGTACTGCAGACAGAAGAACATCAAAGTTCTGAAGATCTGAACCCAGACTGAACCAGGTCCAGAACACTCAGGATCCACAGAGTACTGCAGACAGAAGAACATCAACAGAGTTCTGAGGGGCTGAACCCAGACTGCAGATTCTCAGGAGAACTTCTGAGGAGGAACATTAATCTGGATCTGTGAAAGATCTAGAGACGGAGTCAGAATTATAGATAAATTAAATGATAAATATCTTAGAAACATTTTTCAGTCATTGTTCAAACAGTAAATTAGACCATGAGGAGGTTTAAACCTGAGAACTTACAGGTTAGAATTTGAACCAGAAACTGAATCCATGTTTTGGATCTCAGAGAACAGACAGTCCTAAAGAGAGTTCTGCTGACTCTGAAGAGGACAGATGATAGTGGAGGAGGAGGAGGTTCTGATGGAGGAGGTTCTGATAGAGGAGGGTCTGATGGAGGAGGTTCTGATAGAGGAGGTTATGATGGAGGAGGTTCTGATAGAGGAAGTTCTAATGGAGGAGGTTCTGATGGAGGAGGTTCTGATGGAGGAGGTTCTAATGGAGGTTCTGATGGAGGAGGTTCTGATGG
>NW_023416940.1:21220-24565 GCF_002922805.2 Oryzias melastigma | reverse complement strand
CTGATGGAGGAGGTTCTGATAAAGGAGGTTCTGATAGAGGAGGTTCTAATGGAGGAGGTTCTGATGGAGGAGGTTCTGAGGGTCAGGAGGAGGTGGAAATCTGGAAGATTTAACAGACTCAGATAGGTGACACTACTGTCACTATTGACTGTATAAAAGAACTGAACAGAGTGACTCCTCCCCCTGGTGTTCCTAACAGGAAGTGTTGGATAGAGCTGCTACCAACTTAGATTCAGGTTCATATTCATTCTGAATTCATTCTTCAACAGAAGTTCTTGCTGGATCCAGTAGAAATAAACAACTGTCAGTCATTCTGTTGGTCAGAACAAACATTCTGGATCCAATACTCTATTTTATGATAATCATCTTTTTTTATGATAATCATCTTTTTTTATGATAATCATCTTTACTCACAATATTTTTCTTAATTACAGGTCATTCAAACTGACCAATCAATTCAATTTTATTTATATAGCCCAATATCACAAATCTATTCCCTCGTTGGGCTTGAAGCAGAAAGTCAGTTATATAATATAAACAATAGCTAACAACTAAACAGACTAAATAAACTGGTTGTCCCATCCTTAGACCCTCCCTCTCGGTAATCAGTAGAAGTAGGCGGAGCCTGCTGACCTCCACGTCCAACATTCAAAATGATCAACAGATTACATGCAGCCTGTTTTCAAGTGGAATGGGTGTGGCCTTCTAGCAAGCTCACTGCTGATCGGTGTGAATGGTTGCCATAGAAACAAATGACTCAGTCAGTGACCAATCACGACTAACTGGTAACATCTGGCTCCAACATGGCGGCCTCAGTAGATAACTTGATAAAATGGTGAATGGATTTATTGATTTAGTTGGAGCTGGAATAAACCACTTTCTATGAATGACATCACTCTGACTGCTTCCAGTTGTTTTATACAGTCATAGATGGAACACTATAAATAGAAACTTCTCAACCGGATCAGAGAAAAAAAGATCTTGTTTTCTAACATGTTGATTCATCCCAGCGGGTTATGTGAACAGGAACATGATTTACATCTGAATCATCTACATTTACAAATACAGATAAACAGTTATTGTTTCTAAACTCAGTTTGATCTGTTTGAGTTCATAATTTCTTCCATGGAGGGAGAGGGAGGGGTCATCAACAGACCATGAAGGCGGAGCCTCCTCACAGCAGGGTTGGTTGTTCTGGGTGTGTGGAGTGTTTTCAGTGACAGTAAAGAACAGCTGCATAGAACATCAGAACCTCCATTTACAACATCTGGATCCAGAAGAAGACCTGAAACCTGCAGCTGTCCTCAGACAGAACCCTGTGGTTCTCCTTTAGGGCGGCCGTGGTGCAGTGGTAGGGCGGTCGACTCCTGATCAGAAGTGAGCGGGTTCAACTCCCGCCTTGCCCGCCCATGTGTCGAAGTGTCCTTGGGCAAGACACTGAACCCCGAATGTCCTCTGGTGGGAGGTTGGCGCCAGTGTTCGGCAGCGGAGCCACCACCAGTGTGTGAATGTGTGTGTGTGAATGGGTCTGTGACTGTGAAGCGCTTTGGACCCTTGAAGGAGGGTAGAAAGCGCTATACAAGTATACGCCATTTACCATTTACCATTTACCATTTAGAAACCATTTAACTCTGACATGAGTCTGTAAACAGAAACCTTTATTCTGTAAAGTGATATTCTAAAGGGAGATGACACTATCATATACAAGACCTGATTGATCCATCAGAACCACCAGAACCATCAGAACCTTTAGCTGTAACATCGCCGGATCATCTTTCCCTCAGATCTTCCTTTAAACTCCTGAAATCTGAATCTGTTTGTTTACCAGAGGCAAATGTAAACATCACTGCATGTGTGAATGATGGAGCGTTCCCTTGACAACAGCTCCTCCTGCATCCTCACAGGTGTCCTCAGGCGTACCTGGCTCAGAGGACAGGTGTGCGGCTGGTCCAGCATCTCACAGTAGATGTCTCTGCGTGTGGGCGCTCTTCGTCCTCTCAGAGTCTTCATCATCTTCCAGGACAGCAGACACACACACTGCTGCTTCATCACTGCAGGAACCAGACTGAAGGACACGCCCAGGGATGACATATTACTTTTTTGGGATGACATATTACTTTTTAGGATGACATATTACTTTGTTTAAATAAATCATGTTCTATAAGTGAAACAATAACAATTATTAACAAATTCTCCTCCATCTCAGAATATTCAATTAATTGGAATAAATCAGTTTTATTATCACTAAACAGTAACGCTGAGCAATCACTCTCAATACCGGTCAAATCAGGCAATATCAAATATCTAGGTGTTCACTTCTCTCCCAAACTATCAGAACTGGTGCAGCTAAATTATACCCCGTTACTGAAAAACATTCAAGACGATCTAACTCGCTGGGTCAACCTGCCCCTGTCGCTTATGGGCAAAGTAGCCACAATTAAAATTAACATTTTGCCCAAAGTTAATTATCTATTCTCCATGATTCCAACACAACCTCCAATAAAATGGTTTAAAAGATTAGACTCAGCTATAACCAGCTTTCTCTGGAAAAATAAACCAGCAAGAATCAGCCTTAAACTCTAAAATCTGCAAAAAGATGTGGAGGCTTAGAATTACCAAACTTCAACAATTATTATAATGCTAACAGATTACAGTACATCTTAAAATGGTCAAGAAATAATCCAGAAAATAACTCATGGATGGACTTGGAACAGGAGTTATGTGGAAAGATCAAACTGTCAGATCTACCATTTATCAGCCAAACAATAAAAAAACATGATTCTTTCCAAAGTATTAACATAAGTACCACCTTAACAGCCTGGTGGGATTTTCTTAAAGTGTCCAAATCCTCAGTCGTACCGTGTAAAATGACACCCATCTGGAACAACCCAGACATCCTAATAAACAAAAAGATGTTACACTTCCCAGCTTGGCAAGCAGGGGGCGTAACACTACTAGAGCACCTAATTATTGATAGAAGATTTATCACACCCCAGGAACTACAAGATAAACATGGAATAAATCACTTCTTGGAATACCAGCAACTGAAATCTATAATTACTAAAAAAGTTAAATACAATGATAATGATTTAAAATTACCAGAACTAGTTACCTCTTTCTTTAAACTTTCAATGAATAAGATTTTCTCCAAAATATACAAACTCTTATGCAACTTAGATAATAACATTTCAATTCCAACAACCAAATGGGATGCAGACCTGAGTAGCAGCACAGATCAAAGCTGTTGGACAGAAATATGTCTAAACACCTTTAAACTGACTAAAAGCCCAAATTTACAACTAATCCAATTCAAAACTCTCCATAGAATTTATTATACTGGTCAGA
>NW_023416940.1:5907-18298 GCF_002922805.2 Oryzias melastigma | reverse complement strand
ATAAATAAATAAAATAAAACATAATCAATATAAATAAAGTTTAGCATTAAATACAACAGGGGTTTATACTCAATAAATCCCTGTTGTAACAGTAAAATCTGCCCAACACAAGAATCTCTCAGCCCACATCTGTTGGCTCAGCTGTTGGACAGGACAAGTTAATAAAAAAAAAAGACTGAAGGACACGCCCACTCATAGCCCAGTGCCAATCAGGAGATAGCCACGTCACAGAGAGCAGACTCACCTGATAGAGAGCTGAGAGGACAGGTGACACGCCCACAGGTACTCTGACACGCCCATGTGTTTCTGCAGCAGTAACCGTGACAACACCCCATCTCCAGGACAGCGAGGGGCGGAGTCAGACACGCCCACTCTGCTGAAGGAAGTGACTGTGACGGATGAGCGCAGACAGGTGCAAAGAATGCTGGGAGGGAAGTCAGGACAGGGCCGGAACAGGAAGTGGACGTGGTGCAGCTGCAGGAGATCAGGGATCAATCGGTGTGGATCATGCTGAACGTCCAATCAGATCGCAGCGCTCACCTCCACGCCGTCCCCCACCCTCAGACTCCTCCTGCTCGCCGGCTGGTAGGCCGCACAGAGACCCAGCTTCCTGTCCAGCACATACAGCCCCGCCCCCTTACTGACCACCTCTGTCACCGTGCCCTGTTAGAGGAGGGGGCGGGGCTTAGCTTTAGGTCAACAGTGACGAGCCGACAGCCAATCAGACGGCTTCTACCTGGTAACTGATGATCCTGGACCGCTTCATCCTCACTCCTGATTGGTTAAAGTCAGGCTCCTCCTCCTCACAGCCATGTGACATCAGGAAGGGCGTGTCCATCTCTGGATGTGTGTCAGGAGTGTGTGTTTGTGTGTGTGTATTTGTGTAGTCGGAGTGTAGTTGTGAGAGCTCCGTCACACACAGGATGTTGTTTCCTCTCCAGCCTCGCAGGACGCACACGCGCAGAGACGTCACGCACACGCTCCGGCCCACGTGCACACATGTTCGCCACCACAGACGGCTGGGCTTCTGCACACACACACACCTTCATCATCATCATCACAGCCCCGCCCCTCGCTCCTCCTCACCTGTCTCACCTGGACCAGAACAGGAAGTGAGCTCTCGCTGTCCGTCAGAGAGAAACAGAAGAATGGGGTTCCCGACACGTCCAGCAGGGGGCACACCGAGCAGACCTGACCGTGCACGGACACGCGCTGACCTCTGACCCTGTCACACACAGATCAGTCATGTGACTCTTTAATGGGCGTGGCCTCAAAGACTTCCAGCTGCTGAGTTTCTGTGATGATGATGATTGGATGAAACGATTCTATGAAAACATTAAAAGAGGCTCTGCCAAAGGGTTGATGGTTCAAATCCCTAAAGATTGACTGTAACACACCTGAGTCTGTTTTCATCAACATCTGAGAATGTTAGAATACACTGAGGAATGCAGACGTAGAAATACAAAAGATAGAGTCTGAGGAAGAACTCTGTTTAACCCTGAGGTGTTAACAGAGTTTAGGTAAGTGGGCGGAGTCTGTATGGGGATTAAATAAACAGTGTTGTGAGGATGTGATGTTTAGTTAAATAAAATAATCTAATGACTGTTTCTGAACTTCTGGCTCCTCCCCCCAGGTCACCTGTTCTGCAGGAAGACTCCAGCTTCACTAACAGGAACTGCTTCAAGCTCCGCCCCATCTGCTGCTGCAGCCAATCCATGCTCAGCTTCAGGACCCAGGAAGACAGGACAGCCAATGAGCTCCAGGTGTCCTCTGTCCACGTCCTGCCCAGAGGCATCATGGGGGATGTAGTTCCAGTCAGGGAGGAAGACAGGTAGGTTCATCCACAGAGGAGAAGGAGACAGAACCTGCAGAACCATCAAGTGAGTCAGTAGAACCAAAAGAACCAACATGTGAGTCAGAAGAACCATCAGAACCTGCAGAACCAACTGGTGAGTCAGTAAAGCCAAAAGAATCAACAGGTGAGTCAGCAGAACCAACAGAACCAACAAGTGAGTTAGTAGAACCAACAGAACCTGCAGAACCAACAGGTGAGTCAATAGAAACAACAGATGAGTCAGTAGAACCAAAAGAATCAACAGGTAAGTCAGCAGAACCAACAGGTGAGTCAGTAGAACCAAAAGAACCAACAAGTGAGTCAGTAAAACCAACAGAACCAACAGATGAGTCAGTAGAACCAACAGAACCAACAAGTGAGTTAGTAGAACCAACAGAACCTGCAGAACCAACAGGTGAGTCAATAGAAACAACAGATGAGTCAGTAGAACCAAAAGAACCAACAGGTGAGTCATCAGAACCAACAGGTGAGACGCTCTCCTTCAGTCCTTCACTCACCTCACACCTGACACTCCCACTGCTGTCCGTCAGACTCCAGTCTACGCCCCGCCCCTTTGTCAGACAGCCAATCAGCAGCAGGTTGACCCGCTGTAGTGCCTGATGTCCCGAGAGAGAGAGCTCCGCCTCCTTGGCCCAGGATCTGTGCTGATTGGTGGTCCAGGACAGGTTGCTGACACAGGCCAGGTTCTGCTGGGAGACGAGCTCAGAGACGGACAAAAGCCTGACCAATAGGAAGACAGCGGTGAGTCACATGACCAGTGAGGGGAGATGACAGCAGGTTTGGCGTTACCTGTAGCTGACAGGTAAACTGTGATTCACGCTGGACCTCTGCTGGATCTCCAGAACCAGACGGATGCTGAGCTGCTCCACACCTGAAACACAGCAGCAGGTGAAACATTGACTCATCTGGAGGATAAACATAAATGAAAGATTGAAAACAATCATAGAAAAGGTAAAGGTGGATCACTCAGAAACACGATTATTATCAGAGTGGATCTTTAAACTGAGAAAGGAACTGAAACTGGACCAGACTGACCCACCACCTAACTGGACCCTCTTTAGTCCAGAACCTTCACACTGAAGGCAGATCCATCAGAACCAGCTGGTTCTGGTGCTGCAGTAAAGACGGGTCAGATCTTCAGAGTTCTACAGATCCGGTTCTTCTCCCTTCAGATCAGCTGATCTGCTGGATACCTCAGAGAAGAAACGACCCGGACCGCCTCAGCTGATTGGACCTCTCACCTGTGAGCGAGCCTTCAGCAGAGGAGGGGGCGGGGTCACTGCAGCATGGGCTCAGGTATCGGCCAATGAAGAGGAAGATGTTCTTTAGCCACGCCCTCTCCTGTGGAAGACACAGTGAGGTCAGAGGATTCCAGAACCAAAGACATGAGAAAGTTCTGCTCCTGAAACCGGGCCGACTAAGATCTGTTAGAACTGGATAATATTCGTCAGAAAACCTGCAGTTCTGATCCAAAAGACGGATCTGAACCATAGAAGAACCCGTTAAAAAGGGGTGTGGTCAGAGTCCATGTCCCTCCAGGTCTTGGTTCTCCTGACATGATCCAGACTCGGAGAAGAACAAGTTCTGGTCCGTTCTGAGTGAGAACAGATGGGACTTTTATTTTGAAAGTAACAGGAAGTGTACTTGTGTTTTCAAATTTTTTTTTGTTGCAATTAACTTTTATTGTGAAAAACCAGCAGGAAACATTTTTGGAAACTAAACGGTTACATAAACATAAAAACACAATGAAGATGTAAATATACGTCGTGTACAGTTGAAGTGAATGTTTTTATTTATGCTGAGTTCGGTTGATGATTTTCAGCTGACAGGACACACTTAAAGTTTACACGGTAAAACACGTACCTTCATTGTTGCATCGAGATTTCTTCTTTTCCTTACAAACTACTCAATCGGTCATTTTTAAAAATAACTTAAATTCACCAGAGCTGACTTGTATCCATTTTATTGGGTTTAGCTCAGTACGACACACATCTAAACGTTAGCAAGCTAAAATAGTGCTGTTGTCGTCACTTCCTGTTTATGGTGGTCACATGCTAATATATTTGTCTATATATACAGTGGTGTGAAAAACTATTTGCCCCCTTCCTGACTTTTTATTCTTTTGCATGTTTGTCACACAAAATGTTTCTGATCATCAAACACATTTTAATATTAGTCAAATATAACACAAGTAAACACAAAATGCAGTTTTTAAGTTATTTAGGGAGAAAAAAGTCCAAACCCACATAGCCCTGTGTGAAAAAGTAATTGCCCCTGCACCTAATAACTGGTTGGGCCACCCTTAGCAGCAATAACTGCAATCAAACGTTTGCGATAACTTGCAACAAGTCTTTTACAGCGCTCTGGAGGAATCTTGGCCCACTCATCTTTGTAGAATTGTTGTAATTCAGCTTTATTTGAGGGTTTTCTAGCATGAACCGCCTTCTTAAGGTCATGCCACAGCATCTCAATGGGATTCAGGTCAGGACTTTGACTAGGCCACTCCAAAGTCTTCATTTTGCTTTTTTTCAGCCATTCAGAGGTGGATTTGCTGGTGTGTTTTGGGTCATTGTCCTGCTGCAGCACCCAAGATGGCTTTAGCTTGAGTTGATGAACAGATGGCCGGACATTCTCCTTCAGGACTTTTTGGTAGACAGTAGAATTCATGCTTCCATCTATCACAGCAAGCCTTCCAGGTCCTGAAGCAGCAAAACAAGCCCAGACCATCACACTACCACCACCATATTTTACTGTTGGTATGATGTTCTTTTTATGAAATGCTGTGTTACTTTTACGCCAGATGTAACGGGACACGCACCTTCCAAAAAGTTCAACTTTTGTCTCGTCAGTCCACAAGATATTTTCCCAAAAGTCTTGGCAGTCATCGAGATGCTTTTTAGCAAAATTAAGACGAGCCTTAATGTTCTTTTTGCTTAATAGTGGTTTGCGTCTTGGAACTCTGCCATGCAGGCCGTTTTTGCCCAGTCTCTTTCTTATGGTGGAGTCGTGGACACTGACCTTAATTGAGGTAAGTGAGGCCTGCAGTTCTTTGGATGTTGCCCTGGGATCTTTTGTGACCTCTCGGATGAGTTGTCTCTGCGCTCTTGGGGTAATTTTGGGCGGCCGGCCACTCCTGGGAAGGTTCACCACTGTTCCATGTTTTGGCCATTTGTGGATAATGGCTCTCACTGTGGTTCGCTGGAGTCCCAAAGCTTTAGAAATGGCTTTATAACCTTTACCAGTTTGATAGATCTCAGTTACTTTTGTTCTCATTTCTTCCTGAATTTCTTTGGATCTTGGCATGATGTCTAGCTTTTGAGGTGCTTTTGGTCTACTCCTCGGTGTCAGGTAGCTTCTGTTTAAATGATTTCTTGATTGAAACAGGTGTGGCAGTAATCAGGCCAGGGGGTGGCGACAGAAATTGAACTCAGGTGTGATAAACCACAGTTAAGTTATTTTTTAACAAGGGGGGTAATCACTTTTTCACACGGGGCTATGTGGGTTTAGATTTTTTTCTCCCTAAATAATGCAAACATTTATTTTAAAACTGCATTTTGTGTTTACTTGTGTTATCTTCGACTAATATTAAAATGTGTTTGATGATCAGAAACATTTTGTGTGACAAATATGCAAAAGAATAAAAAGTCAGGAAGGGGGCAAATAGTTTTTCACACCACTGTATATATATAAATATATATATATAGACAAAAGTTGAAATTTACAACATATGAAGCAGTTGTTCAAAGTGTTCAACAAGTTACAATTTGAAGAATCACAAATTAAATGTAAAAAGAGAGTAATAAAAAACAAAAAATGTAAACAAAAAATGACAAGAATAAAATAAAATAAAGGAAATACAAAGACACGATAAACAATAAATTAATAGTTATCAAAAAGCTTTAAATCACATTTAATATCTTGAAGTTTCAGAGCATGTTAATATTCCATTAGGTTTACAGATTAAAATAATAAGCAGAGTCCTTTATGAAGAGAACAAAAAGACGATTTGGTCTTCATAAATCGGCATTTGTGAATATAAAATCTGCCCGGGAGAATTATAATATTTAGGATAAATTCTGTAGTTTTGTTTTCCAGAATAAATCCAAAAATGACATTCTTAACAGAAAATCTGCTAAGTATGGAATTTTAGTAAAGAGTCAATAATGTACATTTTCCTAAAAAGCATTAGAATAACAACATTCAAACAATAGATGCTCAGTAGTTTCAATTTCATCATTACAAAAAGAACAACAATTTTCAGGAAGTCCAAATCGTTTTCTAAGTAATTCTTTAGAGGGGTATATACAGTATAAATAAATAAATATATATATATATATATATATATATATATATATATATATATATATATATATATATTTATATATGGTTGTGGGTGTGTGTGTGTGCATACCTGTGAATGTTTTGAAGTGGACTTCTTTAGCTTTGGGAGGGATAGGAAGTTTCATATATTTAGTTCTAATTTGTTTCTTTTCTGAATGATTCAAATGCTGGGTTATTGAGTTTGGGTTGGAAAAATAGGGAAAAGACATTTAATTAAAATATTCTCTAATTTAATGATTCAGGACTTTAGCAGTTTACATGTTATGTACATTAATTAAAAGTTTAGAAACAGTAGGATATCTGTAAACAATATTGTTGAATAGAACAGAGACTGAGTTCAACATATTTTGAGGAATGGCCTTAATAATGTGTTCAAAATATTTTCTATTTATTTGTAAACTATACTTAACTGAAATCCTCAAAAGACATGAAGGTAGCATTGTCATTAACTAAGTGCATTAAGGACCAGATTCCATTTTTAAACCATTTTGGTTTAAAGAGGGATTTGTTTCTAATAGTTCTGGATTGTCAGTTCCATAGAGGAGTGTTATGAGGACTGTTATTATGTTTGTAAATTCATCCATCCATCCATCTTCTTGACTGCTTCTTCCCTGTCGGGGTCGCGGGGTGCTGGAGCCTATCCCGGCTACTGAAGGGCGAAGGCGGGGTTCACCCTGGACAGGTCTCCAGTCTGTCTCAGGGCCTCAATCACACACATCCACTCTCACATTCACACCTAGGGGCAATTTAGAGTCACCAATGAACCTATGAAGCATGTTTTTGGACGGTGGGAGGAAGCCGGAGTCCCCGGTGAAAACCCACACATGCACGGGGAGAACATGCAAACTCCACACAGAAAGGTCCCAGCCGGGAGTCGAACCGGGGCCTTCTCGCTGTGAGGCAAGAGCGCTAACCACTGCGCCACCGTGCAGCCCTAGTTTGTAAATATTAATGTAAATATTTTATTAGGAATAGTAAACCAAATACTATTTTGATTTTTAATAAGTTATTTTAGCCAGTTTATTTTTTAGGTTCCATTAAGGATGTTAAACTCTATAACTTTTACCTTGTTTAATATAGTGTGTTTTCCTCTTCCATATGAAGTTAAAATCGATTTGATTAATAGATTTAATGGCTTGTTTAGGGACACCTATTGAATAGGTCGGATATATAAATCTTGATATGATCAGATCAGATCAATAAAAACCTGATCATTGATGGAATCAGAGCTGAAGATGAAGTTCATATTCATAACTAATCAGAGATAATCTGATTACAGTAAACCTCACAGCATGAGCTGAGCTACGGATCAAACCTGAGCTGGTTTCACTAATGAAAACCATGTGACTGATGCGGTTCCAGAACCGGTTGGTTCTGTAGCAACAAACACTATTTTAAACAACAGAACATGCACAGAAATGGTGGGTTTGGTTGGAGGGAGATTATTGGTATGTACTTTATTTTATGTTTATATATTATCTAATACTATGGATCAATCAGGAAGATGAAGATTCTCCAGTGAAGGATCAGTTTAATCACAGAGATTAAGGTCAATTATTTTTTCTGATTTTATTAACAGTATTGATTTTTTTTTCTTTTTGGGGGGGGGGTCATTATAAATAATGGACATGAACGTGCAGGAGAGCAGACCTACTGATGTCTTCACACAATTTTATTTTCTTACTGCTCTTTGTTTCTTCTGTCGTATTTTTGTTATTTTATTTTTGTTTAAATGTTTTTAAATGTTTGTATAGATATACGATGTATATTCATGGATTTTATGCACAATTTGTCGGTAAAACGAAATCTACCATCACGAACTAAACTATCCGGAACCAAGTCTCTACAGAATTCTGCTCACAGAACCGACAGTTTGGGTCAAACCCGAACAAACATCGAACTTACCGCCTCGCTCCTGGGTCCGAACCTCTCCAAGAACCTCTGCTCCGAGTCCATGTTCTCCGGATCTGACCGGAACCGGGTTCCTGAAGAATTGGACAACCGAGACAACGAACCGAGAAAACCCGCCGCTCAGGCTTGAACTGCTTCCTGTTCCGGGTCATCTCCTGCTGCGCCTGCGCAGTACAGCGTCCTCTGTCGGTGAAAGTATGAAACAGTTCTGATTGTTCCATAACTGTACTGCAGATGAACGCAGGTCCTGAGAGCGTTGTTGGTCTCCAGGCCTGCAGGTTTATATTACTGACCGTCTGCAGAACCGAACCGAACCTGGAGACAAGAATGGAACGGTTCCAGAAATGTGTTCATATTACAACAGAAACGAAGAGAACTTCATAGATTCTGAACTAATCCATGAATCTGATCAGTTAAATCTGTGGGAGGAGTTTAGATCAACATGTAAAATCTGAAACATTTATAGAATAATGTTAGGACTAACGTGAATCATTTCTTCTCATGAAATCTTTCTATCAATAAATGTAGATAAGTTATAATTTCATGCAATGAGTTTATTCTATTGTTCCTATTGGATAATTAGAGTCAGAACAACAAATGAAAAGTTTAGTTTGTCAATGTATGTTCATCACTGTAGGATTCTAGAAGAGTAAATGTGTTCAGTTATTAACGATTATAATGGGTTCTCTGTTCAATGTGTCCAATGTTTAAGTCTAATATAATGATCCTTAGATCATAATGATTCAGACATCACCATCATCTATGGATCATTATGATCTCTGGATCATAATTCAGAGATCCTAACAATTCAAATCAGACCTGAGATGTGACTAGAGCTGCTGCTGGTGGTGACCACTGACATGTATCATGTATTATTATGTATTTTTGTGGTTTCTACTGTCGGTGGGGGTTACTACATCTGGTCATAGCTCCTTCACAATAAAAGACCCACAGATCAGGAACACCAAAATAAAATCCCTCCTGGATCTAAAACAGTTAGATTGTAAAATAAAACAATGACTTCAGTCCAGTCTGTGATCATTAGAGAACATTTCTACCAGTGATTAGTTTTTCATATTCTGTATTATGTGTTGTTTGTGTTGATGTTTGTGTCTTTGTGTAACTGTGTGTGTGTGTTTGTTGTCTCATGGACCTGCTCTGTAAATGGTCTGTTAATCGATGTGTGTTCATGACATCCACTCCATCTGAAACTTATCAATGTTTTAGTCCTGCACCTTTTAAATCAAGACAAGACAGAAAAAATACATTTAGATTAATAACATTTTTATTTCTGATTTAAATCTGTTTCATTTGATCCTAAACCACATTCTGGAAAAGAGAAGTTTAGAGGAAGATTATGGTGATGAAGAACAACTCATGTGTGAGAGGGATCGAAATATGGAACCACAACAACAGAAGGTACCAGAACCTCGGTACCAGTAGGTGATCCTGGTAACAGAACCTCTGTACCAGAAGGTGATCCTGGTAACAGAACCTCAGTACTTTGATGAACTTCTGAAGTTCTGGGCTGAACTTCAGGATTCTGATGACCCGTCTGTGTCCAGGTGCTGGTTCTGAAGAAGTAAAGATGAGTTTTTTGATATTCATGAAAGAACTTCTCTGCTCCTGCTGACGGTTATCATCCACACTGTTCACCTTTGCTGGAACTACAGTAAAATTAACAGTAAAATGTTTCAAACTATGTTTGCAGTGTAGTACTGTAATGTTCATGTCAATGTAACTTGATTAAACACACTCTCATAGTTTTCATGTCACTGTCGTAAAGGTAACAGATGTACAACACAGCAGATACAGGAAATACCTCTGACATCATGTCAACACCTTCTGGATATTTGTTTGACATAACCAGTTAAGGACAAGAAAAGATTTGACAAAATGATGCAGAGATCTGCCTCTGATCAGAGTGGTCTATTTGAGTCTATTTACAGTCATTTTTCATTTTCACTTCTACTTTTTATAAGAAATATTAACTTAAATCTACTACATTTAGAGCTGTGGTGACAAATTAAAATCTTTGTTGTGAAATGAATATAATTCTATTCTATTCTATTCTAATGTGATAATATTCTAATATGATGTCCATGGATGTGCACGGTCTCTGTTGTGTTGTGTTGACACACGTGCACTAGCAGTGCTCCTAATCACTGGAATGTTTCCATCACTTCAGTCACGTCTGCTCTGACGTTCACCCTCTGCTACTCAACATGAGCTCCAGGAGTTTCATTTCCACTCCGTCAATATGTGACAAGCCAGAGAAACAGGAAACAGGAGTAGATTTTCAAATAAAAACTTCTGTTCCAGTTTCACAACGAAACTTTGTAAAATGTTATTCCATATTTTTATTTTCACATTTTCATATTTACAGTGACGCGCCCACACACCAGACAGACAGTTTTCCCTCAAAATCTCTATAGGGTGAAGGAGAACTCATGACTGTGGATACGATGTTTTAATTCATGACTGGTACCAACCTAAGGCTGAGTTTTGGTACTCATCCTGTGTCCACTTGCAGGTCAAGTTCATCATTTTCACCAGACGAAAAGCATGAGGCACACAGACGCTTCATTAAAAACTGAAGAAAACAGTAAGTACTTCCACTCACACTGTATACCAGTAGGTGGCAGTAATTCACCTGCAGGTATCTGCTGTAAACCTGCAGGTGAAGAAGAAAATTCTTCCTGGTAGAAACTATTGTAGTGTGAACATTGTGGTGTGCTGAATTACTTGATGAAGATGAGCTTCATGAAGCTTCATGATAGATAGATAGATAGATAGATAAATACTTTATTAATCCCAAGGGAAATTATGGGAATCATGGAAATCATGAAGCTTCATGAAGCTTCATGAAGCTTCATGTGTGGAGCGCTTCATGCGCTCTAGGAGCGCATGAAGCGCTCCACACATCTAGTGGAGACAAAAAGATCACTTGAATCTGAAGTGTGGTATTTTGACAAACACCCTTTGAATAAACATGTCAGTAAAATAAAGACATTTACAAACATGTACTTAGTCTATACGTTCTTTGTGTTTACATGATTTATGTCGAGATAAAATAAATAAAAAAACTAAATTGTTTCTTTTATGAACCTCAAAGGACAACGAGGACATGATGAAAAAGATCATTTAAATTGAGGTGAGAGTATGGAATTGGGTTTAATTGGTGCCAGTAATTTAAAGGTGTGGGGTTGTGTGTGGGTTGGGGGGGGTTGGGTGGTTGTTTAACAATATTTTTCTTGGTGTACAGAACTTTTGTTTTGTCACAAGGTATGAGAAGTGTGATATAAACGAATATTGATGATTGATTAAAATGGTTTAGGTCTCAAAGGTGGAACAGGATCTTCAAAGAGAAAAATAATATAAAAAATAATAATAAAAGAACAAAAGTTTTTCCAAAAACACAAGTGTGACAAAGCAGTGTCTCGGAGTGAATGAGAGTACATACATGTACTTAAGATACTTTATTCCCACAGGAACTGCAGTTCTTCATCTCCACCTTCACACGCTGAAATAAACAGATTTCATCTTTCACTTTGCTTTGCTTCACCCATTTGGAATGAAGCCTCGTGCACCCTCATGACCCCGCCTATTTCCACATGAGCCCGCCCACAATCCCTGGAAAGGTCAAATGATACTTGGTAACTTGGTAAATTCTTCAGAAAATATGGTGCAGATTTAGCCAAAAAAAGAAGAGCTGATGAAACAGAAGTAATACAAAAGATTTCATGTTTTACTTCTAAACCTATTGAAACTCTCAATGAAACCGAGAAGATTGATTTGGTTTATTGTAGAACAAGTTAGATGACATTTATAAAAGAAAAGCTGGGGGGTGTTTGTACGATCTCATAGGAGGTGGCTTGAAGGAGGAGAGCAGAACTCGGTTTATTTTTTCAGGCTTGAGAAACACCAACCAAAAAATAATTCAATTACAGCTAAATATTAATGAGACGGTTACTGAAGACTAAACATTATAGCCAAATATTGGTCTGATTTTTATAGTGAACTTTATTCTTCCAAGTATTGTCCTCAAGCTGCCTTTACTTTTGTTAGTTCATTAATAATATTACTCAGGTGAGTCCGGCTGATGGAGAGCTTTGTGATCGGGATATCTCTCTAAGTGAAGTTACAGATGCCATCAAGCTTCTAAAACTTAATAAATCTCCTGGGACAGACGGCCGGACCGCCGAGTTCTATAAGCAGTTCTCTGACACTTTAGCTCCATTTCTTCTTGAAACTTTTAGAGCATTGAAAAGGGTGTGTCCCCCC
>NW_023416940.1:0-5884 GCF_002922805.2 Oryzias melastigma | reverse complement strand
CCCACACACACTCTGTGTCAGGGGCTCATTACGCTGATCCCTAAATCTGGAGAGGATCACTCGCTCCTGATAATTGGAGACCAATCTCTTCATTAAATTATGATTACAAGATATTTGCAAACAGGATAAAAATTGTTTTAGATGTGATCATTAATTAGAGTCAATCTGGTTTCATGCAGAATCGTCATATTTCAAACAATATTAGATTAATTCTGGATATTATAGACCACCCAGAACTTGTGCAGGATGACGGTTTTATTCTGTTTTTAGATTTTTATAAAGCCTTTGACTCTCTGGAACATGATTTTATCATCACGGCTCTAAAAATGTTTGACTTTGGTCAATTTTTCTGTAATTCAGTCCAAATATATTCCAACAGTAATAGTTCTATAAAACTTTCTGGCGGTACATCTCCAAGATTCTTTTTAGAACGTGGTGTAAGGCAAGGATGCCCCCCATCTGTGTATTTGTTTCTTCTTTCTGTTCAACTTCTTAACTCACAAATTAAACTTAGTCCAATTAGAGGTCTGGTTGTAGCTGACAGAGAGATATTTATAAGCCAAGATGACACTGCTCTCTTTCTTCAGAAGGCCTCCAAGTATCTGTAGCAATCAATACTATTCAATCATTTTCTAAAGCCTCTGGACTCACTCTTAACTTGAATAAATGTGAAACCCTTCCTGTTAAAGACTGTTTAGTCCAGTAAAGGACTCTGTTAATTATCATATAGCTAAAAACACACAATCCAGATCCTCCTTAAATTTCTCTCCCATAATTGATAAAAACCAGTAAATATTTCATCAGTAGCTGCAAAGGGACCTGTCCCTGAAGGGCAGAGTTTAGCTTTCTAAGGCGGAGGGAGTCTCTCGCCTATACTGCTCAATCTTTGAGTGTTGACAACACGATCTGTAAAACAGTAACAAGATGTTGCATAACATTTTATGGAGAAATAAAACCACTACCTACTAAAATCTGTCTCTGAACTCTTCTGATGAAGGTGGCTTAGACTTTATTGATTTTGTTGCCCTTAGTAATACTTTCTAAATAAACTGGATTAGGAAATACTTTTAAAATCCCACGTCTATCTGGAACTTTATCCCTCATTTTGTTTTCCCACACTTGAGTGACCTGAACTTCCTGCTGCTCTGCAATTACAGTATTCCTAAGATCCCGCTGAAACTATCAAACTTTCATCAACAGGTTCTTCTGGACTTTGATTTTCAAGCACAACTTTTCTCCACAGGGTTGTTTCATCTGGAATAACTGTAATATTCTTTATAAAAACATGACTTTGTTTATGGATAAGTGGTTTAATAATGGGATTATTTTGGTGAGTCAGTTATTTAAAGAACCTGGTCTGTTATATAATTATTCTGCATTTCTTGCTAGATATTCCAGTAACTCCTTGTCATGAATCAGTCTGTTTTTCTCTCAGACCACCAGAGGGAGCCATCACCTGAATTCTAAAACTCTCCTGAGCCTCATCTGCACTTGTTCTCCCAGAAGCCCCAGCCCTCAGTTCCTGGTTCCTGCTCAGCTGTCTCGCATCAGACAATCACCCACCTGCTTCATAAGCAGCACACAGAGCCACACTCTCTGCGAAGTATTTGTTTGTGCCACCCTGCCTGCAGTTGTAGGAAAAAGAGCTGCTCCATTTCGAGCTGCTCCATTTCGACATGAGGTTCTGATGGAGCATGCAAAGCTGTAACCCATGTGACATTTCTCAAATTCAGTGTCCAGCCACGTGTCCAGATAAATGGTTTAATAAGGGCTTCCAGGGAAGATAAGACAGAAATAGATGAGGTGTTGGATCGCCTCGTGTTGATAAAGGTTCCTCTGGTACGATTCCCAAAGAAGGACTGTTGTCCCATTGAAGGCGGAGAGTGTGCTGTGCTTTGGGTCACGTCCACTCGGGGTATAAAGATGGGAGAGGGCAGAGAATCGGGGGCTTCGTCGACTAAATCTGAATGGTTACGCTGGAATACTCTCTGACTTTATTCATGAATAAACAGACCCTCTAAGCACGTGCAGAGTCGGGTTTTTCATTTTACTTTGACTCAATTTTTCCTCAACATATTGGCGTCCCTGGGTGGGCCGCGTAGGTGTCCGTGGTGGATCTCCAAATCGCAAACGCTGCAGCACAAAAGATAAGAGGTAAGAGAATTTTCTCTTAAATTTGTGATTTGGGGAGACGGCACGGAGGCCTGGCGGCCCCGAACCTGGACTTCTGCTGTGCTCAGGGGGAATGAGAGTCATAAATTAGGTCAATTTAATTGGTGAAATAATATCTAAAATATCAAAATAAACAAATTAAGCATTAATCAATTAAAAGAAACTACGTGCAAATAATAAGCAAATAAACCAAAAGCCCCCTCCCCTCCTCCTGGTTTCAAGGAGAGGGGAGTGAGAAAAAAGGATCCAGAAACTGAGCGCTGTTGAGAAATTCTGTTGCTGCTATAGAGAAGCAGAGGTACAGAGTTTGAATAAGTTGTGTTGGCCATACAACCCAGCCCAGGGTTGCTGTTTTATTTGTC
This sequence comes from Oryzias melastigma, assembly GCF_002922805.2. Lineage (NCBI taxonomy): Eukaryota > Metazoa > Chordata > Actinopteri > Beloniformes > Adrianichthyidae > Oryzias > Oryzias melastigma. The sequence goes on along the minus strand of NW_023416940.1, from coordinate 3,350 downwards.
GCGAGGGAGCGACCGTTTTATATATAGTGCTGAAGGCCTGGATACATATGGCGAGCGGGGTGCATGAGAATGTGACCTTTTAGAGCTCGGATGAGTAGGTAACGTAAATTGCACCAATCCGAAGAGCTTACACATCCCTGGGCTCATTGAAAGGACGGGTGCAGCATTCCTACAATTATTATATGTGGAGAAATCTGCACTAAGGGAGAGCTCCTCCAAGGAGGGGTATCCCAGTAAAGTTTACTCAGCACTTAGTGGGTGATGATATAATGATATACTGATCAAAATAATTATTATATATCTGCTAGAATGTGTCCGGATGCATTATTTCTTCAATCTTTTCTTAACTGTACTTTTTCCTCACTTTCTTTTCTATGCTTAAATTCTCTCTATCTGATGTGGTGTGTGTGCTCGCGAGCTGAGTGAATCTTGCTGTTTGTTTGTTTGTTTATTAAGGATCCCCATTAGCTAATGGACATGCCAGCAGCTATTCTTCCTGGGGTCCCACTTTCCTAAAACTACAAATGCGATACATAAACAAACAGATATACTTGTACATGTACACACCACAAAAGAATAAATAGAAATAATACGACAAATACAATAACAAACAAAACAAATCAAAACACAAACAGACAAAACACAAAAACTCCACAATTATCTTGGTTCAATCCAGGTTGGAAACTCTGAATTCAGGACCTGACTTCAGCCTAGAACAACACTTTAAAACCAACAACACATCCAGTTTTAGTCCAGTGCAGCCTTTTTATCGTTGTTGGGTGAAAATGAAAAGTCTTAGTCTTTTAGAAAAATTATTTGTATTTATTTGTTTAACTAAGTATTGTGGTAATGAATTCCACGCCACCATTGCTCGATACTGAACCCTTCCCTGACCATAACCAGACCGACATGAAGGTAAAAGAAATCGACTCTCACTTGATTGTCGTGTAGAATGTTGATGTACATCACTAAAGAAACATAAATTACGATATAAAATCTCAGGTCTTTTATTGATAATAATATTGTGAATGAGATTAATTAAAAGGTACTTAATTCTGCCTCTCACACTTAGCCAGCCCAACTGACGATGCATCGTAGTGATACTTGTTGTAAAAGGACAGTTTAAAGCAAGTCGGGCCGCTTTGTTTTGAGCTATTTGTAATTTATTTAGATTTGATTCTGTTGTATTCGACCAGATAGTGGCACAGTAGTCAAGGTGTGAAAGGACTAAGGACTCAACTATCATCTTCTTGATATTACCAGGCATATATTTTTGACACTGTCTGACCATAGCCATACTTCTTCCCATTTTACCCAATATTTGCTTAATATGATTATTCCATGTCATTTTGCTGTCCACAACAACCCCAAGAAGTTTAGCTTCAGATACTTGTTCAATTGGGCTCCCACTCACAGACAGATTAAGAACAGGTGAATCTTTCAATAAATAGCTTGATCCCAACATCATACATTTAGTTTTTTCTGCATTAATGACCAACCTATTTACATTAAACCAATTCTCAACTGCTCTCAACTCATCATTGAGATCTTGACTCAGATGATATGCATTGGTGCCAGACATATAGATTGTAGAATCATCTGCATAAAGTGCAATAGTGGCATGTTTNTGGCATGTTTCAAAACAAAAGGTAAATCGTTTTACCTTTGAAAATAAAAGTGGACCCAAGCAGCTGCCTTGTGGTACCCCACAACATAACTTTTGCTTCTCTGAGTAACTTCCATTAAACAGAGCAGTGAATGATCTGTTATCAAGATAACTTTTAACCCATTCAGTGGCAGAACTTTCAAACCCATAACTATTCAGTTTATCAATCAATAACTCATGATCCAGTAAATCAAAAGCTGCACTTAAATCTAATAATACAGTACCAACAATTCATTTTTCTTTTATTTCATGTAACCAGTCATCTGTTATTTGTGCTAAAGCTGTTGTTGGGGAATGTCCTTTCTTATAAGCATGTTGATTGATGGAATTTAACCTATTTTCATTAAAATAATAATTTATTTGATCTTAAACATTTTTTCCATTATTTTACTAAGAATTGTCAGAATACTAATAGGTCGACTATTCTCACCAGAGAAAGGTCCTTTGCTGTTTTTTAACAAAGGCGCTATTTTTGCTGTTTTCCAGGCGACAGGACAAATATATTTTTCTAAACTTATATTAATTAGGTAATGTACTATTAACACTAGAATCCCTGGAACTTTCAGCTTCTGCTGCAATGCCCCTCTCCCCTTCTCAAAGTAGTGTTGTGGTGATCACCTTAAACCATCAACAATGACTTCCTGATTTCGCAATGCAGAATTTCAGGTTTAAATTTAAATTTGACATGCATTCCAGATTCTGCCACTAGACGGTCAAGCGGTTATGGCTGCGGACTCAAATTCAGAAGGTCATGAGTTCGAATCCTGCTCAAGAATAGTCCACATTAAATATTTGTTTTTACTTTTAAATTTTATTTTTACCTCAAAACTGTTCAATGCAGGTGAAAGAAATATTTTTAACACAGACAAATGCCTTTAAACCATCAACAATGACTTCCTGATTTCGCAATGCAGAATGTCAGGTTTAAATTTAAATTTGACATACATTCCAGATTCCGCCACTAGATGGTCAAGTGGTTATATCTGCTGACTCACATTCAGAAGGTCATGGGTTCGAATCCCGCTCAAGAATAGTCCACATTAAATATTTGTTTTTACTTTTATATTTTTTTTTTACCCTAGAACTGTTCAATGCAGGTGAAAACAAATATTTTTAACGCAGACAAATACAATAATTGACAAACTGGTGACATGGGGGGGTTGATTCATTTTTGATGCTTTTAAACCATGAACATTGTGCTTACTTTTAAATTTTATTTTTATCTCAAAACTGTTCAATGCAGGGGAAATAAATATTTTTAACACAGACAAATACCATAAATGACAAACTGGTGACATGGGGTGGTTGGTCCATTTTTGATGCTTTTAAACCATCAACAAAGACTTCCTGATTTCGCAATGCAGAATGTCAGGTTTAAATTTAAATTTGACATGAATTCCAGATTCCGCTACTAGGCAAGGCAAGTTTATTTGTATAGCACATTTCATGTACAGAGACAATTCAAAATGCTTTACATAAAACTTTAAAAGAAACAATCAAAAGAAATAGTAAAAATGTCATTTATCATCATTCAAATCATTAAAATAAAATTAAAAGAAAGTAAAAAGATTTTAATTTAAAACAAGCATAGATAGACAGTGTGGACATAAACTTTTGAATACATATTAATAAAATGGAACTGAGAACAGGTGAGTCTTTAACCTGGATTTAAATACACTGAGTG
>NW_023416939.1:160775-164913 GCF_002922805.2 Oryzias melastigma | reverse complement strand
GGCACAATGAGACCCTGGCTTGGGCCCCCTCGTGGCTACATTACCGTACCAAAGTAACGGTAAAAATTGTTGTTCATGATGTTCAGAACTGGTATTTGAATAAAGTTTTAATAAGTTAACTATCCTGACAGATTTTAAAGTGCTGCACCTCCAGCTTTCTCTTGTTTTGACCCACTTTGTAGCTCCTGACCAACGACTGAAGAGACCTTTAGTCATGTGGTTTTGTTTGCAAGCTTTAGTCAGAAACAGAAATTTCCGGTGGACGGCAGTCTGAATACTGACCAAACTCAATCTTCCGGACTTGATCTGACCAGATTAAATGGACTCTGTCCGCACCAACAGACTTTGCCAGTCTGAAGACACCCTTAGTTTGACCTCATCTCAGGTAAAATGGTCTCCACCTTAACTTTTGTGAAGTCTAAATTCAATCTGTACCACAGCAGACTTCAGAGAACTTACCGGCACCACCGTTGGTGAATCCAGAAACATGCAGGGTGTATCCATCACTCTCAGCATCGATTGAGAAGGAGGAGTAACGAGCATATACTTTGTATCCATTGAAATCCTCCATGTTGACCCAAAGCTCATGAGTCCCCCGGCGTGTCATCGCATAGATGGTCTCCAGACCTGCACACACACACAAACACACATGAAGGCTGAAAGTGGCAGAAAAATCCTTTCCATGCTGAGAGGCTCGCTAGCTTTGAGCCTTTGACAATGTCTGACTCTTCCAGAAAAGTCCAACTTAAGAAATGCTTATACAATAGAACAAAAACTAAATTAACTTCTTTGCCTTCTTCAATTTTTAACTACAAAACAGCGAGTAATTCAACAAAAATCAAGTACAGCTACCGCCTACAGCCTGAAGAACAGAAGACATTAGCTTTTGGTAGCGCCAGCTTCGACCGCCAATCAGAAGTATTTATGTTATCTTCCACCTTCATGAAGTCCCAGAGACCAAGTCAAATTCTGATTGGTTGACTCGAAAATCTATCAGTTTCATCAACAGTGTTTTATATGGAAAGTCGCCCGTAAAACTGGTTGTGAAGGCGGAAACACTATTTAAGAAACAATTTCTCTGTAATTTAGACAAATTTAGGCCTCCACTGAAGACTTTGCAGGCCCTGACAATAAGTTTCTGTTGATCCAGTTAGCAACTGCTGTTTAGGCCAGAGCAGTGATGTCAAAAATATGGACTATGTGACCGGAACGTTTTTTAGATGTGGCATATCTTTGTGGTCCATCACTTTTTAACCCACAGCCAGTCAGATTCAAGTCTTCACCTTGATATGGTCTAACAAGTGGTGCTCAGGCCAATAATATTGAACAATTGCTTTTTGAGAAGATCTTTATGTGTCCATGATAACTCTTTAATGGACATTCTGCAACCAATCAGAATAGAGAATACACCAAGGAAATGATATGAAAATCCATAGCAAAAGGAACTTGAAAGACAGTTTCAAGACTGTAGATTTGAACGTCAAGTCTCACCGAGCCAGTACTCTCCAGAAGCTCTACCAAAACCATACTTATACTTGTTCCAGGGTCTGTAGAAGTTCACAGTGCCGTCCATCCTCCTTTGGAAAACCTACAAACACAAAGAATCCACAGAAATGGATCAAAGATCAGCAGATAAGCTCCAAGAATCTGGTATTTTCACTCAAAACAAGAGATTTCTCTGATGCCTTTTTCTCTTGCTCTCCAATCTTTACATTGGTCCTCTGTCTGAACCATCGTCTCACCTAACTTGAAGATTCTTGACATTGTATGTATTTCTCAGGACTTCTTTGCTGTTATTCGAGTTTCAAGGCATGGTGTTTGGTGTTTAAACCTTTAACAATGGAGCTGTCTCCAGAAACAAAAAATACCAGGCATTCTTTGAACAACCTTAAATTAATGTTACACTTCAACAATCAAAGAACTGATGATCCACAATAAGAAGTTGGTAGTTGTTGGTAGAGAACTTACACTCCAGCCGCCTCCATCAGTCTCCATGTCACAGTAGACCTGCACACATAAATACATCCAATAGTTGATCACATGCACGCTTCCCGCTCATTTAGACCAATTCTGTTCTGAAAAAGATTGTCCCATTTCCTGGTGGGTCGTCTGTCCTCCTGCTCCTGGTCGTGGACTGCAGTTCTGCTTCATCTGGACTATGGACTTAATCATCACTCGTCCCTCAGCTCTATATGAATGAACTCTACTCATATATGCAGTTTTAGCAGCTAACTTTTCTTTAACCGTTCTGGTATCTCCTGTCCGTCCTGGGATGGGATCTCTCCCTCATGTGGGAATCCCTAAGGTTTCTTCTTTTTTTCCTGACTCAGGTTTTTTTAGGAGTTTTTCCTTACCGCGAGGGAGGGTCTAAGGACAGGGATGACCGTTCTTTATAGTCTGTTTAGTTTTTACCTATTGTGCATATTTTATGACTCCATCTGTGCATCTGTAAAAACTACAGGCATGAAGCCCAATGAGGCAAATTGAATTTGTGATATTGGGCTATATAAATAAAATTGAATTGAATTGAATTGAAAATTGAATTTCTCATACAGTTCAGTGATTGAACATGTTTCTCTTCATGGAGCATTTAATGCTGTGTTTATGTCTGCAGACAATAAGCCGAGACTCCCAGGACTTTTTAAGGAACGATTTGCTCACTTTTTCAGAGCCTAACACAGAATGAAGACGTAACTGATCACATTTGCATTTGTTTCCTCACCATCTTCTCTGCACTCGTGTTGATGCTAAAGCTAACAGAGTGAGATGTACCTCCACAGCAGACGTGGGACCAAAGGGGTAGATGGTGAACACTCCACTTTTCAATGTCTTGTCCTGGTTGTGGATGTCCATGCAGTCTTCTGGCAGGTAGCGCACAAAGCAGCTAGCTAACATTGGAGCCAGGAGGAGGAGGAGGACTGAAGACATCTGGAACCAGAACCACCAAGTTTGGATCTATGATCTCTTTGTTGGATCTGGATTTAATCAGAGGAGGACTTTTCTACAACTTTAGAAGAAGCATGAGGGTCTAAAACATAACCTGAGTCAAAAAGAAAAGTTTGGGAAGTTTTGAACATAAAAACTTAAGAATGTAAAACTACTGCAAACTAGATCTTCATTGTAAACATCAGATGTTTCTTAGAAGAATGAACATTCCAGGTTTGATTGTGTCCGTTGATCACCTGTACGTAAATCTTCAGGTGACTAAAGTGTGAACTCACCTTCATCATCACTGCTGGGCTGAAGTGAAGCGATGAAGATCTGAAGTCAGTTTAGATCTCTGATGATCTGCAGGAACCACAACATCACACAAACATGAATTCCATTCTACGGTTCTTCAGTCTCACCTGTGTGAACTCACCTGCAGCCTGAAGAAAACGTTGTTCCTCATCTGATGCTTCTGTTCTCCTTCCAGAGTTTATACCTGCAAAAATGACCACGTCACACCAGACGAACAAACCGTTTCCTTTTTCATAATGATACAAAACCTGATTCATTGTCAACAAGAATGTCTGCTGACAGGAACTTCAAACCAGTTTTTTTAATTAAATGTCAGTCATCACGGTACACAAACATGCATGCATATGAGGTTCAGAATATCTTTTACATTATTTGAACACTTTAGACAAACATCCTGATCTTCATTAAATGACAGATCAGCAGTTGTAGTTCCAGACCAACCTAAGTTCTGGGTCAGGACCCAAAGAACGAGATCCAAATACAAACGGCAGGAGAGAGCTTCATTCACAGGTTGGGGGGGAGAAGTTTGGTCGCCCAGAGAGAGCTCAGAGTAGAGCTGCTGCTCCTCCACATCCAGAGGAGGCAGTGGAAGAAGCTTGGGCAATAGTGCTCTTTGTATAAATGCTGCTCATTGAGCCGTCGCTCTCAGCTGATCACCCTCACAGTCCAATCATACGATGTACAATCTCTGTGCATTTACTCCATTTGACCATTTTACAGGGATTTCAGTCAATCAGACCTTTAGATGCTGGTTAAGGACCGCCTCCACCAATGTTTTGATTTGTTTGTGTTCCTACAATAACTCTTTAGAACATTGAATTAAATTTCAGTTTTGCTGATTAATCTATTTTTAAACTAATTTGCAGAATAAGCTCTTGCCTCCAGAAACATTCTAACA
>NW_023416939.1:150012-151618 GCF_002922805.2 Oryzias melastigma | reverse complement strand
TTATCTCCTCACCTAACCTTCCCGACTCCTCTGTTCTCTCTGACCAAAAAGAAATATCTAAAAGACGTATTCTTGTAATTGAGACTACAAGTGTACACTTTGTGTACATAACCCTGTACTGTAACATCTCTCCAACTCAAGAGGCCATCAGCTGTTATCTGTTCGCCCAGCAGATGGACAAGACAAGTCATAAATGACATGTCAAAACTGGAGACTGTCCTGTGATTGGGGTGCCAACAGGGGGTGCCCAACCTTTGCCCTTCATAGACTGAGCTGGTTCCACCATCCAATCATCACCAATCAAACTCCAATCAAACCGTCGGAGTCTCTACTCCAGTTAAATGGGTTCATGTTAGCTGGTGAAGCTCTCAGAGCAAACGGGTCATGAAACCAACAACATCTGATCAGGGAACAGGGACGCTGCCATGCAGGATGTTTGACTAACGTAGATCTACATTTGTCTAGGCGCATGTTTCATGACGACGTGGACAAGTTTGAATGTAACCTGTAACTGTGTTTGTTTTAAGTGTGTGAGTCAAATATTGGTAAAAAGGGTTTGTACTAATACAATCATCTTCCATCCAATGTTAGAATGTTTCTGGAGCCAAGAGCTTTTTCTGCAAATTAGTTTAAAAACAGATTAATCAGATTCAATGTTCTAAAGAGTTATTGTAGGAACACAAACAAATCAAAACATTGGTGGAGGCGGTCCCCAAACAGCATCTAAAGGTCTGATTGACTGAAATCCCTGTAAAATGGTCAAATGGAGTAAATGCATAGAGATTGTACATCGTATGATTGGACTGTGAGGGTGATCAGCTGAGAGCGACGGCTCAATGAGCAGCATTTATACAAAGAGCACTATTGCCCAAGCTTCTTCCACTGCCTCCTCTGGATGAGGAGGAGCAGCAGCTCTACTCTGAGCTCTCTCTGGGCGACCAAACTTCTCCCCCCCCAACCTGCGAATGAAGTTCCGCCAAGACTCAGGTTATGTTTTAGACCTTCATGCTTCTTCTAAAGTTGTAGAAAGTCCTCCTCCGATTGAATCCAGATCCAACAAAGAGATCATAGATGTAATCTTGGTGGTTCTGGTTCCAGATTCCTTCAGTCCTCCTCCTCCTCCTGGCTCCAATGTTAGCTAGCTGCTTTGTGCGCTACCTGCCAGAAGACTGCATGGACATCCACAACCAGGACAAGACACTGAAAAGTGGAGTGTTCACCATCTACCCCTCTGGTTCCACGTCTGCTGTGGAGGTACATCTCACTCTGTTAGCTTTAGCATCAACGCGAGAGCAGAGAAGATGGTGAGGAAACAATTTTAACAATTCCGTCAACTTTGCATGTCAGAGGAGCTTGGTTCACATAGCCAGGAGTAAGTCAGACCTGTTCCCGGTGCATGTTGGAGTCCAGCAGGGCTGCCCTTTATCACCGGTTCTGTTCAGAGTCTTTATGGACAGGATCTGGTTTGGGGACCACTGGATTTGATCTCTTTGCAGATGATGTTGTTCTGTTGGACCTCCAGCATGCATTGGAGTGGTCTGCAGCCGAGTGTGAAGCGGCCGGGATGAGGGTCAGCACCACTAAGTCTGAGGCCATGGTTCTCGAC
>NW_023416939.1:131366-132244 GCF_002922805.2 Oryzias melastigma | reverse complement strand
TTGAATGTTTTGCTCCAGGGCACACCAAACCACAATGCCCCCTTGTTGCTCCAAAGTCTTCACCTTCCCAGTCTCAGGGAAACTGAGTGACCTGTATTTGGAGGGGGGCAGTACGGGTCTCGGATTATACTCCCATTTTGATAATCAATCTAACGCAGAAACTGTCTACTCCTCTGCATTGGAGTCAAATTCTAGTCATGAAACTGTTGTGTACCAAAACATCCACAAAATAGGCAGCAGTGACAGCCTCTTTTACACACCTGTGACTATTGGTGGTTTAGTGAAGTTGGGTGGAATGCTGGATAGCGGTTCTATGGCATGCAGCATTAATGAGAGTACAGTTCAGAAACTGAGAGAGGCTGGTGCTCTTACTGATGATAGACAGTTAAGTGTGGATGTGGTTCTGGTTGGATGCGGTGGACTTCGTGTTAGACCAAAGTGTGCTTTTGAGTTGGACATGGAAATCTACGGATGTAGAATGTTGGTCCCTACCCTCGTGGTCCAGGGTCAACATGATGACCTCATTCTTGGAGCTAATGTCATAAAGCACATTTTGCAAAAGTCAAAGAAATGTGATTCTTATTGGCAGACAGTGTCCAGTTCCGGTTCTTCTACAGACCCCGAGTCATTGCAGTTCATCTCTATGCTCTCTGGCCTAAACCCATGGCAAGGTGAATCTGTCCCAGACAAAATCGGCACAGTGAGATGCAATTCAGCTACTTGCATAGAACCTGGCCGCGAGTATCTTGTTTGGGGTAGGTTGCCAAAGAACACACCTGTGTCCTTGGGAGCTACTGTGCTGACCCAGCCCACTTCCTCCCGTTCAGCTCCCAGAAATATCTTGGTTGCTAAAGTTGTGACATCATTGTGGGGTGATA
>NW_023416939.1:121101-123645 GCF_002922805.2 Oryzias melastigma | reverse complement strand
ACCCTTGAAAAGTAATGAACTCTACAGGAAATAGCTGATCGTTACAGCATAACGTTCTCCTTGTCTTCTCCAGACTCTTTCATGTCTATCACAGGTGCTCAGGGTGAACCTGCTCTCATCTGTGAAAAGTATAGGGCACCAGTGGCAGACTTGCCAATTTTGGTGTTCTCCAGCAAATGCCAGTGGAGCTCCACAGTGCTGGGCAGTGAGCACAGGGCCCACTACAGGACGTCAGGCCCTCAGGCCACCTTCATGAAGTCTGATCCTGATTATTTGGGTAGAGACATTCACACCAGTGGCCCTCTGCAGGTCATTCTGTAGGGCATGAGCAGTGCTCAGCCTGTTTCGCCTCGCACAAAGGAGCAGGTATCATTCCCGCTGAGGGGTTGAGGACCTTCTACGGCCTTGTCCAGCTCTCCCAGAATAACCACCAGTCTCCTGAAATCTCCCTCAGCTGCTTGACCAACCAGAGCATTATCAGACAGGTTTAATTCAATTCATGCCAGGCCAAATAAAAAAAAGTGATCCTTTAATTTTTGTGAGCAGTATATAGATATATACATATGAGGCAACTAAATATTTGAACAGCTGGTAATTTTAAAAGATCTCCATTTTAGAAATCCTGACATTTTCATTTTAGGTGCTTTGGAGGTAGACTTCAAAGGAAGTCGATAGGTGTTCAAATACTTATTTGCAGCAGTAGCATCCAAAGGAATTATTGAAAAAAAAAGACTTCCAAATATATTGTTAGTTTAAGCCTCTCACAGCTAAATCCTATTTAACTTTAGAGTATGTTTTGTTGCTGCTGCAATGGTCTGTAAAAACACAGAGTAACATCTGTCCTGTTTAGACATGCAGCAGAAAGCCCAAATGCAGTGATGAACAAGTACATAGAAGCAAAGGCCAAAGGTTTTATTAACAAGAATACACTTAGGTAGCATAGGTTTAGGGGTGTTATGCCCCAGTTGGTCTAGGGTTGCGGGGCTTAACCTAAAGGTAAATTAAATAAGTGTTTAACAAAACACAACAGAAGTCTCCATAAAAAGTTAACACAATTTATTTACAAGACAACACCATCATCAACTAAAAGTGAAGCAAAAGGCTTCAGGGTGAACCAAGGCCAAAATAACAAACAAAATCCCACCCAACTCATCCCAGGGAGCTTACCTGCAAAAGAAACTGTAACAGAACGACAAACACTAACCTCCCTGGACTAACATAAACAGGAGAAAACATTTCCTAAAGAAAATGGCAGTTCACCCCTACAGCTTCACTTAACTTAAACCCAACACTAAACACAGAACACAGAGTGGGACCTAACACAAAACACCAAAGAAACTACAAAGTGTGCACAAATCAAAACAGGTGGAGAAGTTCACTGAGCTGCACTGGAGGCTGTTGCAGCCCAGCTCCCTTCTCATGGTCTGGAGGTCCAAATGGTGGTTTTAAAGGCTCCCCTCCTTCAGGTTGGACCAATGGGAGCCACACCTCCAGCACCACACCTGAAAGAAATCAAAAGACAAACACACAAAGATCCACAAAACACAAGGATGTCCCACTCTGACAAAAATCCACAGAACCAAAAGAAAATAAAACCAAATACGGCCACAGCCGTAACAAGGGGACTGGAAACCACATAAGAACAGCTGACACTGAGGGCTCAGAGACAGGTCCTTAAATGCAGTCGGGGTGATTAACAAAGTGCTGGCAGCTGTGACTGCTCCAGGATTACCAGGTAAATGGGAGGAAACACAGCCAGCCAGCCTAAACAAGAACCCATCCATCCATCTTCCTGACCGCTGCGTCCCTTTCGGGGTCACGGGGGTGCCGGAGCCTATCCCGACTACTGATGGGCGAAGGCGGGGTACACCCTGGACAGGACGCCAGTCTGTCGCAGGGCCTCAATCACACACACATCCACTCTCACATTCACACCTAGGGGAAATTTAGAGTCACCAATTAACCTATGAAGCATGTTTTTGGACGGTGGGAGGAAGCCGGAGTCCCCGGTGAAAACCCACGAATGCACGGGGAGAACATGCAAACTCCACACAGAAAGGTCCCAGCTGGGATTCGAACCGGGGCCTTCTCGCTGTGAGGCAAGAGTGCTAACCACTGCGCCACCGTGCAGCCCTAAACAAGAACCAGAGAAAGGAAACATGAACAATAACATAAATCTAAACCAGCAAGTCATCACAGCAGTGTTCTCCTATACCACTGGACCTCAGACCATCTGCAGGTGATTTGATACCAGACCAAACAAAAGAAAAATGTAGTGTGTAAGAAGGGTTCATAAAAATCTTTCTTAAAAAGAAAATATTTCATCCATCAGTCTGTGTTTTCTGCAGACACCTATGGAGAGATTATTGTGCCACCATATTTCAAGAATAGGTCAGTTTTAAGATTAAAATGTTCTAAATTGTAAACAAAATGAAAAGTGTTAATAAAGCTCACGATTTTCATGTTAAAATATTTAATATTTGCTTTCAAAAATATTTTTTCATTTGCAAACTTGTTTTCTGTCGAAAATGTTTTTTTTTCATT
>NW_023416939.1:102296-119119 GCF_002922805.2 Oryzias melastigma | reverse complement strand
AGGGGGGCTTGCTCTGTCCAGTTATTTTATATACAGTCTATGGAGGTTACATATGCTAGCTACGACAATTTTTTTAAAAATTAAAATACAATAGCATTAAAGACAATACAAAAGTTAGCAAAACGTAGTCAACGTAGCCATTAAATATGATTGCGTTGTGTATGGAGAAGATTATCTTACCTTTTCCAAAATACAGCGAGCAATCCAGGCGATGTCTTTGACTCGGCCGTGCTTGCATTTGAATGCTCGTGCTTCTGACAAGAAATCTCGCATAGTCTCATGATATCGCGAGATTATCCACAGGCAAACTCAAATGTAATCAAATGACGTTGGATCAACGTGATTGAAATTAGTAACTATGACGTTCAAGAATTTTATGTAAACGTGACATGATTAATTCACGTAGGATTTACAACCATAATATTTTCTAGTTGAAATGACGAGTTACATTTTTGTAGAGTTTAATGTTTGGTAATTTCCTTTTTTTGAGTGTGTGTCTGTGTCTGACTCATTCACATAGAGACTATCAATGGCCTGTCTGGGCGGCTTTGAAGTCATCCAAATGATAAATTTCTATTAATCAACTTAAAACAATACTTGATCTTTTCCATCGTCATGTTTTGAATGACTTATCGTGTGAGTTGGTTTGTGTTTATTCACATTATTAGGATTTAATGGAAATAGTGTCATTGCATCATTGTGTTTCTTCAACATTTGTAGAATTTCTATCAAGTTTTGCTCATATGTGTGATAGAACTGCAGCTAATGTTTAATCTAAATATTAGAAAATGTGCTAATTTGGCCACGCCCCGAAACCAAAGCTCTCCATCACTTCTGGATCACATTATGAAGACCCAAATCCTGAGTACAAACGGCTGAAACCGGCTTCCTCTGCAGGATGGATGGACGCTCCCTTAGAGAAAAAGGGAGGAGCTTGGTCACCTGGAGGGAGATCAGAGTAGAAATGTTGCTAATCCACAAAAAAAGAAGGATGATGCACCTCTTTCACTTTCATCTGTTTAAGGAGAGCCGGTCATGTTCTCCGTCAACCGTTGGCGCCGCAGATGGCTGCCTCTGTGTTTTGGTGCACGCTGCTTTGTTTTTTTTAATGTGTTTTTTGTGTTGGCTCTCGGTGCTAATGCCAAAGTGGGACTCGTGAACATCAGGGAAAACACTGCGGCCGGCGGATTTATTTCCCAAAGTTTTGCTCCCAACTCTGGAAATGTTGAGGGCGCCGACGGCTCGTACTCGCACTTCCATTGGAAGCCACCCGACGGACACAGAGCGGACCACCCTCAGACCCGTGGAGCTGCGCATCTTCCTTGCAGTCAAACCAACTGAACACAAGGGGGCCGGTCCGTTTGTGGTCCAGTGGATCCCAGACGTCCTGCCGCACTGCCAGGTGGGGGAGCTGCGTTTCGGCTTCGAGTTCGGTCACCGGCGGAGTGGCCGGCTGGATCGCGGTGACACAAAGGGGACGGCGGAGAAAGGAGGCGGCAAGCTGGACTTTAATCAGGCAAACAGTCCACTGATATCCTGTTGGTAGTTTAACGGTCCTCCAGTCCATCCTCCCATCACTCACCTTCACTGACAACCACTGCAGGGGTGGAAACCTCCACCAGGAGCTCCTTTTAGACTTTGTTGATTTCCCATGCTTGCATGTACATTTATTTGTTGTTGTAGATTTGTTATACATTTGTTTGTCTGTGCACTTTTTGTGTGCATTGCATTTGTTCGTTTCCCGTGCTTGGCGCCGCGGATGGCTGCCTCGGTGAGTTGGTGTGTGTTGGGCACCATCATCACGAAGTCAAATTCCTCGTATGTGTAAACATACTTGGCAATAAAGATGCTTCTGATTCTGATTCTTCTGACACGTCTCATGTTACAGCAATGTGGGCGTGGCTGATTAGTTGAAGACTTTCTGATGGGCGTGGCTAAATGAGCATATTTTCTGACCATTTAGATTTCACATTCAGATGAAAGCAGAGAGAAGAAGGAAGTGATGAGGAAGTGTCAGCCTCAAGTCTGCAGTTTAGTGTCAACACAACTTTGTCATCATATTGATGTGAACACAACAGAAACATGGAGTCTTACCTCAGAGTCTGCAGTCTGCAGTCTGGACTCTCCAGAAAACCACACAGATCAACAACTCCTGAATCCTGCAGGTTCTTGTTCCAGCTCAGGTCCAGTTCTGTCAGATTAAATTGGCTCTTCTTCAGAGATGAGAGCAGAGCTTCACAGCTGATCTTTGACAAACTGCAGCCTATCAACCTGAAATCAGAAAGAAAAGTGTGTTCAGGAGCAGTGATACAGCTGGAACTTTTGGACCTAAAAACATGATGTCAGATCAGAATGTAATAGATTTTAAAGTGATGTTAAACAGACGAGGAGTTGAAATGTCATTTAGCATCATGAATTATTAATTACTAAATACATTTTCAAAATGTATGGTAGAAATGCAGATTAAACAGAAAAAATAATGAATTTGAAATATAGATAGTGGAGGACTTGGAAGTTTGAGGCCCTCTGCAGCAGTTGAATTAATTATTATTTTAAACCCTTACATAAGTAAGACGTCTAAAAACTTTCTGTGGTCCACTTATAGATAACATGAATGTCAACATTCCAAATGTGTTGATCAGCATCTAAAAACCTAAATCACATTTAAATGTTAAATAAATTTATTTTTCATACTTTATTTTTACTTGAAAAACACAGTAAGATTATTGAATGAGTTAATTTATGAATCCCTCACTTCCTAGTAGGAACAAATGATAATTATCTGTCTTTTCTTCAATATTTCAGGTTTTACTAAAGAAGAGAAAATAAATTAAATACCTGAATGAAGCAACAAAAGCAGTAGTAAATTAAAACACTAATCTGTTTATTCAGTTTAGTCATGTTTTAAATGTCTTATAAAAGTATCGGATCGTGACTCCGTATCGGCAGATACACAAAATCAAATGACTCGGAATCGGATCGGGCCCAAAAAAACCTGATCGGGACATCCCTAATTATAACACAAAAAATCTCAGTTGTTTTCTTGTTTTTCTCATTCTGTCTGTTCAGAGCAGCTTCACATCAGATCTGAACTCTAAATAAACGACAGATAAATGTGAAATACATTACCAACCAAATAGAAGAGAACATGTAATAATAATGTCAAGAATGTAAAAAATGAATAAAGCATTATTATATTATTACATACTGAGTAAACTAAAGGGACAATCAAACCCACTTCACATGTGATTGTGTAATCTCCTGTGCAGCAGAGCTCACAGCCTCATGCTGAAACTGAACAGGAAATACACAAAATACAGCCATTCTCAGGATCAAAATGATTACAATCAAACAGATAAATGACATTTATGGAACCCCCGACCACACCTTCCTGGATAAAATGTTTCAAAAAGGAACTACAAGTTACCAAACGATAACAAAACCTGTACCAAATATGTACACCCACCTAAATAAATTTTTACTAGTGTTGCCGCCCAATCTGGCAACACTGTCACTGCTCTTAACTAGTGAGTCTCTGTCATAGACTTAATATATAATTAGACGCATCATCTCTGACGTCACCCATTGACTTCCACAGTCCCTGAAATGAAGCCTGAATATTCAGCTCATGGCCGCAGCCATATTGGCTGGAATTAACTCCGCCTCACACGGACGTTCCAAATAGGGCTGGGCGATATGACGATAAAAAACCGTCGTACGATCTCCAAAGCTGACGATAGGTCATTTTTAAGATATCGTTATATCGCGATATTCTACGAAAAGCTGCAAGAGCGAGAAGGCAAAAGCTTGTTGACAGCTGTGACTTTAAATCCGAGCTGCTGCTGCTCCTGCTCCTCCTCCTCCTCCTCCTCCCCGGTGTGTTTTTCCTGTTTGGAAGTCACGTGACATACGACGGGACCGAGTCACGTGCGCCGTCATTATGGATCGAGTCTTCTCGAGTAATGAATGACGGAGGTCCGAAAAAGTAACAAAAGGAGACACAGTGTTTTACGATTGACTTCAAAAACCTTGACAACAAAATAATCCGATGGAGAGGAATCATCACAGGACAGGAATCGCATTTTAATAGAGAGAAATCAGGCTGAGAACTTTGAACTGTGTGCTAAAGTTTAGGCTAAAGTGGGTGCTAGCAACTCGTGACAGACATGCTAGTTTGGTTCTTTAATGTATGTTTTTATTAATGTTTTGTGTTTTTAAACATAGCGGATGTTAATTGCACATATTCACGTTCAACTTGCACAAAAACTGATGGTAATTCATGTAGGAAACACGTAAAATGTTCGGTCAAGATGCACGGTGCTGCATTGTTTTGCTAGCTCTTTGCATAGCTTTTGCTAGCTACTGTAAGAGCCTAAATCTTATCGTCAGTCGCACTCCCCTTGTAAGAAGTGTAAGTGAGTTTGCACATAATTTTCTTAATCCGTGGCGTCACCGTTGAGGTTCTTTCTTGGTCGTTCAGACCGAATAAAAGCCCAACTAGAATAAACAGCGCTAATGCTAACGCTAGCTTTCTGCTCAGTGACATAAACACAGCAGAGAGCAGATAGTGAAGGAGCTGTGGATGTAAACTTTTTAAAACATTTACTGCTATTATCTCTGTGTTTTGAATCTTAACAGTTTGGCAGATGTATTTGATGTTATCATCCAAGTCTAAAAATGTTTTTTGTATCAGTTAAAGATGCTAGCTGGAGCCTTTTTCTCAAAGTACAACAAAGTCGTCTATTTGAAGGTAAATTCTGAAGCAATTGAGATTTATTTAGCATGTATGTAATCCAAAAATAATAAAAGTTTCAGTTTCATTTTAAAATGTGGTAAATGTTTTTTTTTTTTAATTATTTTTATTATTTAGCATTTTGAGCTGTTTTTAATAGAGAAAGGACTTTACTAAACTTTATCAGTCCTTCATGCTATAAACTTCATCAGTCTCCCTCATTTCTGGTCTTGGGTGACAATCATTTACAAGCTCTGTTTTATGGATTTTAGCACAAAGGAAAAATTAAAACTCACTGATATTTAGAAGCTGTTCATTTGACAGCAATACATTACCTGTAGCAGTAGAAGACGCAATTCTTGCAATATTTACAGGTTAATCTTAATAGATAACTATTTAATTCGAATAAATGTAAATATTTGTTCAAAAATATGTTTACTTCTTTCAACTAAAATCAATATAATCAAATTTGAATTTATTTTAAAAATATCGTGATAAAATCGAAATCGTGAAATAAAATTAAAAAAATCGTGATTTTATTTTTTTGCCATATCGCCCAGCCCTAGTTCCAAATATGGGGAAAGGGGGCGGGACCGAGTTCACCCGCCTTTCCTCCGGTTAGTTTTAGTTCACGCCCACAGCTCTGCCGTCTGCGGCTCCTCATGCTAACGGCTAACCACTTCAATTCTCCAGGAAAGCTGCACCGCGGTGGATTATTTACATCATGAATCTTTACAGGTGAGTACTTGGTGTTTTACACACAATCTGTAAAGCGGTGGAAGTGACTTTTAGACAACAATGAAAATGTATTTTCCCGTGGTACGAGTTTAGTACGAACTGAACATCCACTCGTTTGATCATGGTATTTATGTGGTCCTAAGATATCTTATTTAATAAGAGTTATTCAGTCTTAAGTTACTGTAGTCTTTATATACACATTAAAAATACACCACAACGGTAATATGATTGTGTAAAACGCAGTTTTTCTCTAGTGTTAAATCAAATTGTTGATATATGATCACATGATGCTGTGATTACAATATGAGGAGCATTTCTCTTTACTTCTTAGTTAAGTTAATCATGTCAACTGTGGAGGCTGGTCCGCCTAGCAATCAGCCTCATTCCCGCCACCTGTTTTCCACAGCATTTAAGCCTCCACCTCCCATTCCTCCTCGCCAGAAGGTCATCCACGTCCACGTGATCAAGCTAAGCTAAAACCTGTTTCTCGCCAAGCCTGCAACGTTAGCAACGCCAAGCCTGCAACGCCAAGCCTGCAACGCCAAGCCTGCAACGCCAAGCCTGCAACGCCAAGCCCTGCAACGCCAAGCCTGCAACGCCAAGCCCTGCAACGTCAGCCTCACCAAGCCCTGCAACGTCAGCCTCGCCAAGCCTGCAACGCCAGCCTCGCCAAGCCTGCAACGCCAGCCTCGCCCATACGAAGCAACCCTCCAAGCCCGCCTCTCTCTCTCGTCGTCCTGCCTGTTCCGCTCGCCCCTCATACTGCCTGTTTCGCCCTGCCTCTGCCATTCTCTCTCCACCAGCGAGGAGCGTCACGTGCTTGTGCCACTTCTCTCCGGCTTCACCTCCACGCTCCCCCGGAGTCGCCAAGCTGCTCGCTAGCGCCATTCCTCCGAGCTGGAGAGAGAGCCGTATTGCAGGATCATCGTAATAAAACTCTTTCATTGAATTCCCTCTGGTCCTGAGTCATTGCATCCTGGGGTACCCTCAAGTGTTCTCCCTAATTCCTGACAGTACCTTCTGGCCAGTATGGACCCCGCAATGGCTCAGGACTGGAAAAACCAGATTGAGGGAGCAATCAGTCACCATAATGCTCAGTTTTCACAGTTTTCAGCCCAACTAAATGACATTTCTCAGACAATGACGCAGCTAACGGTTTCTTCTAACCAAGGAGGTGACCCGTCCGGTCCACCTAATTAAGCTCCTCGACAAGCTCCGGAACCAAAGATCCCAGCACCAGAACGGTTTGGCGGAGACTCAACAGGTTGTCGGGCCTTCCTCACCCAGTGCTCTATGCAGTTTGTTATGCAACCCTCATCATTCCCATCTGAAGCTTCCAAAGTGGCTTACACCATATCTCTGCTCACGGGTCAAGCTAAGCTGTGGGGGACAGCAGAATGGGAGAGAAGCTCGGCTTCATGTCTCTCTTTTGACAGCTTCTCAAGAGAGCTGCGGACAGTTTTCGACCCAGTCAAACCCGAGAAAGAGGCTGCACGTCATCTGTCAACATTATGCCAAGGTAATCGTACAGTGGATCAGTATGCTATTGAGTTCCGCAGATATGCAGCAGATACCCATTGGAACGAGCCCGCTTGTGTTGACGCATTCTACCGAGGGCTATCCGAGAGAGTAAAGGACGAGCTGGCGGCAAGAGTACTTCCGGACGATTTAAATGGACTCATCGAGGTGGCAGCAAGCATTGATAGACGTCTGAAGGAACGCAGGGGTGAGAGAACTGCCAGATTCTTATCTCCGTTATCTCCCAAGCGCTTCATGACTCCCAGGCGCGAGGTTGGGACCACGAGCCCTGAGGAACCCATGCAACTGGGCAGAACCAGGCTGTCACCAGAGGAACGGGAGAGACGGTATCAACAGCGTCTTTGTTTTTACTGTTCAGGGGTGGGCCACCAAGTCAGAAACTGCCCAGTAAAAGGGCAGGCTCAGTAAGGACAGGGGAGACGTTACTGAGCCGATCCACCATCAGAACCCCCAAGAATCATTTTCAGCTCAATGTCGCCTTATACGTTCGTTCATGCCCTTTTCAAACCACAGCTTTCATAGACTCTGGTGCAGATGCTGATTTCATCGACCATGGCTTGGTGCTGAAGCTCCAAATCCCTGTCAAGACCCTTCCTCAATCCCTGAGGATACATGCTATTGACGACCGTTTGATTCACCCCAGCAACTATATTACTGAACCGATTAAAATTCAAATTGATAATCACCATGAAGAGCATTCCTTTTTTGTTATTGAGTCTCGGTCTCTCCCACTTATTCTGGGTATCACCTGGCTACGTGATCACAACCCTCACATAAACTGGCAAACTAACAAGGTTCAAAGTTGGGGTCCTAATTGCCCGTCAAAGCGGCACCCTTAAGCCTTTCAATCAATCAGAAGGCTGAACAAGCACCTCCAGATCTATCTAAAGTTCCTCAGGTCTATCACGACCTGCAGGAGGTGTTCAGTAAAGCTAAAGCTACCTCGCTGCCCCCTCATCGCCCTTATGATTGTGGGGTTGATCTTCTGCCAGGTACGAGTCCCCCGCGGGGTCGACTTTATTCCCTATCTGGTCCTGAACGTGAGACCTTAAAGGATTACATCAATGACTCCCTAGCTGCTGGTCTCATTCGCCTCTCCTCATCACCCACTGGGGCGGGTTTCTTTTTTGTCAAAAAGAAAGACGGGTCCCTTCGGCCCTGCATTGACTATCGAGCTCTGAACCAAATTACCATAAAGAATCGCTACCCCCTACCGTTGATGGCCTCTGCGTTTGAACTCCTTCAGGATTCAAAGATCTTCACTAAGCTAGATTTGCGTAACGCTTATCACCTGGTTCGCATTCGAGAGGGTGATGAATGGAAGACGGCTTTCAACACACCCATGGGACATTATGAGTATTTAGTAATGCCCTTTGGACTCACCAATGCCCCTGCTGTATTTCAGAATCTGGTCAATGATGTCCTGGGAGATATGATTAATCAGTTCGTCTTCGTTTACCTAGACGACATCTTGATTTTCTCCAAGTCTGAGACTGAGCATGTACAGCATGTGCGAGAGGTTTTGGGGCGTCTGCTCCAGAACAAGCTCTTCGTGAAAGCCGAAAAATGCGAGTTTCACGTGCCCTCCACCACATTTTTAGGGCTAGTTGTATCTGCAGGCGAGATTCACATGGACCCTGCTAAGGTTACAGCAGTTTCCAGCTGGCCCACACCTACAAACAGAAAGCAGCTTCAGCGATTTCTAGGTTTCGCCAACTTTTATCGCCGTTTTATAAGAAACTACAGCCAGGTTGCCTCTCCCCTCCACGCTCTCACTTCGAGTCAGACAAAGTTTTTCTGGTCCCCCTTGGCCGAGAGGGCCTTCACTAAACTCAAGACTCTGTTTACCACTGCCCCTGTTCTGACCATGCCTGACCCCTCTAAACAGTTTTTGGTGGAAGTAGATGCCTCTGATTCCGGGGTGGGTGCTGTCCTATCCCAACGTAACCAAGACAACCGTATGCATCCCTGCGCTTTTTTCTCTTGCCGTCTATCTCCATCCGAACACAACTACAATATCGGAGACTGTGAGCTTTTAGCTATCAAGCTAGCCTTGGAGGAATGGAGGCATTGGCTAGAGGGTTGCTCTCAACCGTTCATAGTCTTTACGGATCACAAGAACCTGAAGTATCTCAAGACCGCCAAAAGAGTGAATGCTAGGCAAGCTACGTGGGCCTTGTTTTTCACAAGGTTTAACTTCACCTTGTCTTACAGACCTGGATCCCGCAACGGCAAAGCTGATGCTCTTTCCCGCTGTCATGAGGGCCCGAGTAGTGTCACAGAGCCGGAGTTTATCCTTCCAACCACCGCCCGTCTGGCTGTTGCTCTCACAGACATTGAGGAGGAGCTCTCCAATGTTCAAGGTGAGGCCCCTTTACCATCGAACTGCCCACCTGAGAAACTCTTTGTTCCCGACAACCTCAGATCCAAGGTCCTGCACTGGTGTCACAACTCTAAACTCACCTGCCATCCTGGGATACTCTTCATGTGGTCAAGCAGCGTTTCTGGTGGCCAACGTTGAAGCAGGATGTTCAAGAATACGTCTCAGCTTGTCCTGATTGCAGCAGATCCAAAGCATCCCACGCCTTGCCTTCTGGTCAGTTGCAGCCTTTGTCTATTCCCCGAAGACCGTGGTCTCACATATCAATTGATTTTGTGACTGGCTTACCCCCATCCCGGGGCCAAACTGCTGTTTTGACTGTCGTTGATCGATTTTCCAAGATGGTCCATTTCATTCCCCTGCCTAAACTGCCTTCTGCCAAAGACACTCCCCAGTTGATGCATGACCACGTATTCCGTATCCATGGATTCCCTCGGGATATTGTTTCGGATCGAGGACCTCAGTTTATGCCGGTTGCTCGGAATAACTGTGAGGTTATCCTCGGGCTACCACCCTCAGTCCAACGGTCAGACAGAGCGTCTCAACCAACAGCTGGAGACGTCACTGCGACTCCTCAGCAGCAGAGACCCGTCATCCTGGGCACAGAATGTCGTCTGGGCCGAATATGCTCACAACACTCTACCTTCCTCTGCCACAGGTCGTTCCCAACCCCCAACACTGGCAGACGGAACGTGAGGCCAACCCGGAAGTAACAAAACGTTGCAGTACCGGCACTGACCAGAGAGGCTGGTGCTTAGAGTGAGCAAATTCCCATAGACTCCCATGTTAAAATCCTCATTTTCAGCCCTCTAAAAAACCCCTTTAATGCCTGGTGCTTAAAGTTTTTATTTCATCAATAGCTGCATATTTGATCCATGACAACTCTGAGGGGAGTGAATTTTTTTCTAAGTTTGTAATTTTTTTTTAAAAACAGCATTTATTTTCGCTTGATGAGGGGGCGCGGCCTTTGATTGACGGGTGACGATCGCGGTGGATTCTGGGAGCTGTGCTCCGGTGTTTTGCTGGTCTGCTACAGATTTAGCGTTAGCATGAGCGCTATATTTCGGTTTTTGTCCTGCTGCCGTGATGTAAACTGTTCTAACACGCTTTCTGGGAGTCATCTGGTGTCTTTTCTCCGGTAAGTACTAAAAGAATAACTTTATATTTGTCGGAAATAAATCATTAATGTTTATTATGATTGTTTATTTTAGTTCCAGTAATTTGATTTTTAAAAATTCTCAGCAACATTAATATCTATTATGTTTAAAGTTTAAAAAATGACGTTTTCTCTGTATTTGTACTGATGGTTATTTTCTTTAATCACGAAAGTTATAACATATAAGGACATGATTCAGATCTGCTATAGTAACACCAGAATCTCTTCATGTGAAGTTAAAATGTGAAGACAGAAAACTTTCAGTTAATAAGAACATATAATTTAAATATTTAATTTTTAACAAATGTGTACATGTTATATTTATCTTTGTCTTTTGATTCTAATGTATATTAAATGTTATTTTTTTAAATTGTATCTAATGTTTATCTTGTATGTTCCTCTTCAGGTCTGCTTCTGCTGGTGAGTGGATTTATAATCCAAAACAATCCAGCATTTACATTTAAAGGCCGTAAAATTCTAATTTTAACATATGAATTTGACTCTTGCTGATGTGTGTGATTCAATAAAAATCATGTTTAACATATTTGAGTGACCAGTCTCTTCTGTTTATTCACTGTTTTAGCATATAGGTAAGACAAAAGGAAATGTGGGTCAAAGTCAGATTGTACAAAATTTATTTTTGAAGCAGATGAAATGATTCAAAACATTACAAACATTAATAATTGAAAATTCAGAATTAGTTTCCTTTATTCAAAGTATTGACCTCTTTACACATGTCATGGTTAGAAACCATCATCTATGATAATACTGTCTGTTTTTATATTTAAAGAACCTAATAAATGATCCTAAAGAGTACATTTCTATCTACTGAAATAACATTCAGTAAGAAATGAAAGAGAAAAAAAGTTTAGTGCTGGGTTGAAGAGTGTGCAGCTGCTGGACGTTCTCTCCGATCCCCATGACAGCTCCAGACTCCAGACGTCGCCCGTTCACGTCCTCCACAGTGACGAGAGAACCAGGAGCTGCTCTTCCTTGTAGAATTAAAAATAAAAGATGTCCACCACCGTTCGCCTCAGCTGAACCAGGTGATGTGGGTCCACGCCGAGCTCATGTCGCTGTGGTGGTTTTGTTGAACGGTCCTTCTGGTGCCAAATGGAAATGATGTCATCATTAATCCAAACTGTAATTGTAAGAGAAGAAAATAGATTTCACTCAAAAATATTTGTACATGTGCTGTTGCTGTAAAGATGAGCTAAACACACAAAATAAAATATTTCATCTTGTTTATGCTCAAAATACATGTTAATATCTTTAAATCAAATCTTAAGAAAATGAGTTTATCTTTGAAAGAACATGACAGTATTTAGTTGGATTGTCAGCAGAAGAGGAGGCAGCATCAGTCTGTTTAACCTCTTCAGACCTGATGTTCATCACATTCTGACTGATATTAGTTCATTCTGCTTCACTGTGACTGTGTTTAGAGGATTCACTTAAATATTAGCTCCAGCTTTAAGACGTTGACATGATTAACTTAACTAAGAAGTAAAAAGAAATGCTCCTCGTGTTGTAATCACACCATCATGTGATCATATATCAACAGTTTGATTTAACACTAGAGAAAAAAACTACGTTTTACACAATCATATTACTGTTGTGGTGTATTTTTTAATGTGTATTTAAAGATTACAGTAACTTAAGACTAAATAACTCTTATTAAATAAGATAGCTTAGGACCACAGACATAACATGTTCAAACAGTGGATGTTCAGTTCGTACTAAACTCGTACCACGGGAAAATACGTTTTCATTGTTGTCTAAAAGTCACTTCCACCGTTTTACAGATTGTGTGTAAAACACCAAGTACTCACCTGTAAAGATTCATGATGTAAATAATCCACCGCGGTGCTGCTTTCCCGGAGAATTGAAGCGGTTAGCCGTTAGCATTGAGGAGCCGCAGACTGCAGAGCTGTGGGCGTGAACTAAAACAAACCAGACGAAAAGCGGGTGAACTCGGTCCCGCCCCTTTCCCCCATATTTGGAACGTCCGTGTGAGGCGGAGTTAACTCCAGCCAATATGGCTGCGGCCATGAGCTGAATATTCAGGCTTCACTTCAGGGACTGTGGAAGTCAATGGGTGACGTCAGAGATGCTGCGTCTAATTATATATTATGTCTATGGTCTTTCCCCGTTCGAGGTGGTGTTTGGTTATCAGCCCCCCCTTTTTGGGCCCCAGGAGAAGGTGGCGGCTGTCCTGTCTGCTATGGCTGCTGTACGCCGTTGCCATCGGGCCTGGAGAACGGCTAGACGGGTGTTGCAGAGCACAGTGGCTGCCTATAAGAGGCATGCCAACAAGAGACGGTCCCTGGCGCCCCGTTACACAGTGGGGCAGAGAGTTTAGTTGTCCTCGCCTGACCTGCCCTTACGGTTTGAGAGCCGTAAACTGGCTCCCCGTTTTGTTGGACCTTTCCCTGTCTCCAAGGTTGTCAACCCTGTGGCGGTTCGCCTTCGGCTGCCTAGTCCATTTCGAGCACACCCCACGTTCCATGTGTCCAGGGTGAAGCCTGTGAGGTCCAGCGACGTCGTCCCTCCCTCCGTTCCCCCTCCACCTCCCCGGTTCATCGACGGGGTCCTGCGTACACTGTACGTCGGTTGCTGCGGTCCCGGCGCCGTGGCCGGGGGTACCAGTACCTGGGAGGGTTATGGCCCTGAAGAATGGGTGCCTAGCCGGTTCATTCTGGACCGCGATCTCATCGACGCCTTCCATCGGGATAACCCTGGCCAGCCTGGGGGTTCGTCTGGTGACGATCCTTTGGGGGGGGGTGCTGTGGAGGCTGGTCCGCCTAGCAATCAGCCTCATTCCCGCCACCTGTTTTCCACAGCATTTAAGCCTCCACCTCCCATTCCTCCTCGCCAGAAGGTCATCCACGTTCACGTGATCAAGCTAAGCTAAAACCTGTTTCTCGCCAAGCCTGCAACGTTAGCAACGCCAAGCCTGCAACGCCAAGCCTGCAACGCCAAGCCTGCAACGCCAAGCCCTGCAACGCCAGCCTCACCTATACGAAGCAACCCTCCAAGCCCACCTCTCTCTCTCTCGTCGTCCTGCCTGTTCCGCTCGCCCCTCATACTGCCTGTTTCGCCCTGCCTCTGCCATTCTCTCTCCACCAGCGAGGAGCGTCACGTGCTTGTGCCACTTCTCTCCGGCTTCACCTCCACGCTCCCCCGGAGTCGCCGAGCGTGAGTTGTTTACCTCACTGTCACCTCTACTTCTTCGGAGCCTGAACTCCAACTCTGCTTCTCATCCAGCAGTGCTCGCTAGCGCCATTCCTCCGAGCTGGAGAGAGAGCCGTATTGCAGGATCATCGTAATAAAACTCTTTCATTGAATTCCATCTGGTCCAGAGTCATTGCATCCTGGGGTACCCTCAAGTGTTCTCCCTAATTCCTGACATCAACGTCTTAAAGCTGGAGCTAATATTTAAGTGAATCCTCTAAACACAGTCACAGTGAAGCAGAATGAACTAATATCAGTCAGAATGTGATGGACATCAGGTCTGAAGAGGTTAAACAGACTGATGCTGCCTCCTCTTCTGCTGACAATCCAAACTAAATACTGTCATGTTCTTTCAAAGATAAACTCGTTTTCTTAAAAGATTTGGTTTAAAGATATTCACATGGATTTTGAGCATAAACAAGATGAAATATTTTATTTTGTGTGTTTAGCTCATCTTTACAGCAACAGCACATGTACAAATATTTTTGAGTGAAATCTATTTTCTTTTCTTACAATTACAGTTTGGATTAATGGTGACATCATTTCCATTTGGCACCAGAAGGACAGTTCAACAAAACCACCACAGCAACATGAGCTCGGCGTGGACCCACATCACCTGGATCAGCTGAGGCAGACGGTGGTGGACATCTTTTATTTTTAATTCTACAAGGAAGAGCAGCTCCTGGTTCTCTCATCACTGTGGAGGACGTGAACGGGCGGCGTCTGGAGCTGTCTTTGGGAACGGAGAGAACGTCCAGCGGCTGCACACTCTTCAACCCATCAATAAACTTTATTTTTTCTTTAATTTCTTACTGATTTTATTTTCAGTAGATATAAATGTACTCTTTAGGATCATTTATTAGGTTCTTTAAATGTATAAAAACAGACAGTATTATCATAGATGATGCTTTTTAACCATGGCATGTTTAAAGAGGTACTTTGAATAAAGGAAAACTAATTCTGAATGTCCAATGAAGAATGTTTGTAATGTTTTGAATCATTTCATCGGCTTCAAAAATAAATTTTGTACAGATCTGACTTTGACCCACATTTCCTTTTGTCTTACCTATATGCTAAAAAAGTGAATAAACAGAAGAGACTGGTCACTCAAATATGTTAAACATTATTTTTATTGAATCACACATCAGCAGGAGTCATCTTCATATGTTAAAATTAGAATTTTACTGCCTTTAAATGTAAATGCTGGATTATTTAGCATAAAATTTGATGAGTGTTCATGAATAGCTGATATTATTATTAGTTTTAATTTATTAGTTTTATTTATTTAGTTATTTTTAAGATTATGTGCTTATTTTTCAAGTTCTTAAGACATCACATTTTTGGTTTTATTACCACTTTAATTTTCTTAACTGTTATTTCTCTGTCAGATAAATAAAACAGGCATATCAAAGGACAGCTCGGGTCCTAAGGAGTTATATCACGGCGCTAGCATGTAGCAGTTAGCAGCTGCTGTTTAGTCATCTGTCTGCAGCATGAAGAGCTTCACATTTAGAGGTTGTTGTTTGAGTTATGACAAACCAATACAGACACTTGCTGTCAGTTTAAAGCGTTTTTAAAAGAGTTATTGATCCCAGAAGTTAGCTTTCTAGCTAGCTTTGTTTACAAGTTACCCTTCTGCTTGAGCTGCTGCCGTTTTCTGGTAATGACATTTTGGGATCTTTTCATAACATGCAGACCTCTAGTGGAGTATTTATCCGGAATGATAAGATGAAATATAAAGCTCTGATTAATGAGAAATAATGAAATATCCGATCCTGATCGGACAAATAAGTCCGATTTCGATCGAGTCCTCAACCACGTGATCGGGCCCGATTTCAGATCACGTGATTGGATCGGGAAATCCCTAGTGAGAACCCATCGAGAATCGATCGCAGAACTAAATATCGCAATATATCGCAATATCATATTTTTGGCACACCCCTAAAGATAACTCTTTTTATTGACATCACAGATGTCTGCAGTCACTATCTTCCAGGGCCCATCAGGTAAAGGCGTGAATAGCAGTGGCTCGTGATGCTGAGAAGGTTTTATTGTCTGACAATACTGACAGTGTTCGATCCATGTCTGCAGCATCTTGCTGATCCCCGGCCTCCAAACGCTTTGCCTCGCTCGCTCTCAACACTTGACTATGCCCATGTGGCCTTCATGCAGTCTTGTCATTATTTCTGACCTCAGACTTTTGGGAATGACAATCCTGTCTCCATATAGAAGCAGGTCAGTGGATACTGAAAGGGAGTCCTTTATTAGTAACATGGCTGAATGTTGTCAGGAACTTTAGAAGCATACTTAGGCCAGCCATTTTCCACAAAGTGCCTCACGTCCTGTAGCTCAGGGTCATCCTTTGTATGAAGTTTGACCTCCTGCAGAACTCGATACCGGCCATGCTGCCTGTGTGGCTTCTTCCAAAGCTAATATGTCTTCTGACAACGCAATCACCTCCACTTGTAGAACCATCCTGGGGTGTCACGAGAGGGTGTCTGCAACTGTGAGCTGTTAGGCGAGGACGTACTCTGCTTCTGCATTAAACCTCATCATTCTCAGTAACAGTCGTTAGCAGCGGAGTGGAACGGCATCAATGTCTTTAACATTAAAGAGTGGGACTAGTGGTTTATGATCAGTGTGAACTGTGAAATAGTCCAGGCCAAACAAGTACTTTGAGAATTTTTCACACGCCCAAACCACCGCTAAGCACTCTTTTTCAATCTGAGCGCACCTTTTCTTCGCCTCACTCAGGGTATTAGAACAGTACGCGACTGGCTTCAACTGTCCATCATGATCTTGAAGAAGAACTCCTCCCAGCCCGTAGCTGCTAGCATCAGCGCTCACGACTGTTGCTTTCTTTATGTCGTAGTAGGCTAGCACAGGAGCTTCAGTTAGCATGATGCCTTGTTTATAAATAATGTGCCCCTAGAACTGGATCTGAGTCTGTCTGAATTTACATTTTCCTTTGTTCAAAATCAGTTCAGCACACCAATAACAAGCCTTCTCTAATGTTTTCATCTTTTGCTGCACCAAAGTCACAATTT
>NW_023416939.1:69548-97215 GCF_002922805.2 Oryzias melastigma | reverse complement strand
TCAATCTGTGTGATATTGTTTCCGTTGAGTAGATGTTGTTGATTGTTGATATCCATTGGTCCTTAGACGGGATCGTCGTGGTGCCCCAGTTCCTGGTTAATGTTTTTTTGGCGGCTAGTGACATAATTTTAAATAAGTATTTGTCCCTTTGGTGGATTGAGTTTGCTGAGAACATGTACAGATAAAATAGTTCTGGTACCAAAGGAATTGTATATCCAAGCACTTTGCATGATGTATCACCCACCATCCTCCAAAAACCTGTTACATTCGGACACTTCCAGAATACATGTGAATGGTCAACTTTATCCTTATAAGAAACTGTTGGCAGGAAATAAAGTCATGATTGATTATTTAGAATGAATCAGTGCTTGAAAAATGTTTTGATTTCACTGTTAATTATCACAAAAGTAAGAATTATATTTTGGAACTCAAGCATTAACTCTGTCAGTTATTCTTTGCTAAGCTGACTCTTTATTTCATCTATGCAGCTGGATTGATAATTTTCTCACCAAAATGGTCTTAAATTCTCCATAGATCCATGACCAGATCATGTCTGATTTCACTCCTCCACAGCACAAGGAGAATCAATCACCTCTAAATGACACTGATGGGCGGGGCTTGTTAGTCAAATGAGGACTGTTGTTCAACAGATAGGACAGCAGTTGTCTGACAGCATTCTGGGTAATATGAAGATGACTAGACCCTCTGTTCATGGACCTGTTAACAATGCAGATCCTAACAGGGATCAACAGGGATCACTGGATCCTTCTGGATTCAGAGGATTTACTTAAAGATCCACCTGTCTACAGAGGAGATGGTTCTGATCTTCTCACTATTGAGGAATGGGAGGAGCCAATGAGATGTTTGATGAAGAAGGGTGGAGTTAAATTGTAGGTTCAACAGGGCTGCAGACTCTCATGGATCTGATGGATTTCTCAGGCTCTCAAGCTGAAACTCAAAGTGACTTTTTTCTTTTTTCATGAATGTATTTGTTGAGGCTGAAGAAACAGTCAAAGTTCCATCACCTCAGTCACAGGCTGAGAGTTTTGGGGTTCTCCGGGTCCGCCATGTAGACGAGTACGTCATCGTCTCCAGGTGAGCTCAGGTGTGTCTTTCAGTTCTCTGGAGGATGGTTTGACCTCTTTAAAGGGCCCTATCATAAAAATTCTACTTTTGAGGTTTTAAATGCATGTTACTGTTCATTCCTCATTATAGAGAACCTCAAAGTGATATTTTGATCTGTTCATGCATTTAAGAGTAATCCTCCATAAACCTGCACAGTCTGCAGTGGACTGAAGAGGCTACTTCAGCACTGCAAGACTGTTTTGATTGTTGGGAATGAAGTTGCCCCGTTTCAGCCTGGTGTTCCCAATGGAACATGCAAGGCTATAGCCTGAAAGTGAATACCAGAAAAAAAATGATGTTTTGACCAGTTTTCCAATAAATAGTCTGCTTAATATTGCATTTGGTGTTGTTGACAGGATTTTTTTTTCTTATTTTCTTCTTATTCTGTTAGGGGAAGTGACTGTTTTTGTACATTAGGCCTGTTTTTTTTACATAAGGACAGCAGGTGCAGCGGGAGTGAGAGTTTGTGCCAGACAAAACTGCAGTCTCTCCAGCCGCCCTACAAAAGAACCATGAATGAGACTGGTGTATGGGACATGTCTCAAAAGGATCAAGGACTTCGAAAATGAACTCACAGCTTTAAAAGCAACAAGTGGTGACTCAGAGGGACCTTCAACATCAAGAGCAACACAAGAGGACATTAAGACTGTAAAACAAACTCCAGTAGTTTATGTGCAGAAGGACAAAACACCGCCATGATTTTCAGGAAAATGTGAGGATGCTGATTCATTGACTTTGGATGAGTGAATTGAACAAATGAGAACTTTAGTACACACAAGGGGAATGACCGAAAATGAACGAGCTCAGATTGTTTTGGAACACTTGGAATTTGCTGCTCGGACAAAGATCAAATTTTTGCCTTTGATTCAGAGAGAATGTGTGGAGGCTATCTTTGATTCACTCAAAGAGGTTTATGGTGGTACGCACACTCGAATTGCTTTGCAACGGAAGTTTTATAATCGCAAGCAACTTGAGGGCGAGTCTTTCATTGATTATTCACACTGTCTAATGGAATTAATGGAGCAAATTGTTAAATCTGATGATCATGCTGTGTTGGACCTAAAGGACCTACGGGATCAATTTTGTGATGGGGTTAGAGACGCAGCATTAAGGCTCAGGCTTAGAGACTTGGTTAATGTTAATTCACAGTGGACCATTTAAGAGGTTAGGAATGACGCTACAAGGTGGATGTCACATTATGGAGGTCAGTCTTTTAGACCTAAATGTAATGAAGTGTCTGCTTGCAGTGAAAGTGCAATGTCATACTTCAAAACGCATGAATATTGAATATGGTGTTCCACAAGGATCAATTTTGGGTCCAATTCTTTTTATTTTATATATAAATGACATCTGTAAAGTTTCTAATGTTCTAAATCTTATATTATTCGCCGATGATACAACCCTATATTGTTCTGGAAAAGATTTAAAAAATGTAACAGAACAAGTTGAAAAAGAAATGATAAAATTAAAGAATTGGTTTTACAAAAATAAGTTGTCGTTGAATTTGGCAAAAACAAAGTTTGTGGTTTTTGCGAAAAGAAAACAGAATGATGTCACTCTGTGTAAAATGATGGTGTAAAAATAGAAAAGGTACCTGAGTTTAGATTCCTTGGGGTAGTAGTTGATAAAAATCTGTCATGGAAACATCATATATCATATGTTAAAGCTAAAGTGTCAAAAACAATATTTGTTTTGAATAATGTTAAGTTTCTTTTATCTTGTAGGACACTGAGAATGTTATATTGTTCACTTATTCTGCCTTATTTAACTTATTGTGTAGAGGTGTGGGGTAACACATATAAAACTAGTTTAATGCCATTATGTTTATTGCAGAAAAGAATCATTAGAATAATAAACAAAGTTGGGTTTAGGGAAAGCACACATGTATTATTTATCAAGTCTGGTCTTTTAAAATTTGAAGACTTAATAGAACAACAGACTCTGTTAGGAATGTTTAAAGTTAAAAGCAGAGCACTGCCAGAGAGTTTGCTTAGGATGTTTGTTTTTAGTTCTGAAGACTTAAATCATAGAAGGAGATTTGATTTCAAGTACCCAGTTGTTCGCACCACATTAAAACAAATGTGTTTTTCTTTCATTGGTGTTAAACTTTGAAACTTACAAAAAAATTATTTGAAAAGTTGCACAAATATTCTCCAATTTAGGAATATGTTTAGGAGAATGAAATTGGAAAGTTATGACAAAAGTTCTTGATTTCATCTTCTGAGTTAACTTTTTAATTTATTTTTGTTGGTTTTGTTTGTTTAATTATAATTTTTTGCTTGTGAATGCCCAACAGCGGGGCCAACTATGTATACTTGTTTATATCTACGAGTTTTTCTATTTAGCAGGGGCAGACCCATAATAAGAACATTGTTCTTCTATCTGCTCCCTTTCATTCATGAAGTTGTAGGACTGTGTTGTTTTCTGTATTTGATCTTGTGTTTTTGATGTTCCAGCTGCTTCACGAAAGGAAACAAAATAAATAAATAAAGAAAGAAAGAATGTCAATACCTTCAGAATATGCTGAATTGGTGACTTTATTAAAACCACAACAGACTCAATTGGAGTTGGTCATCAAGGTCCTTGCCCCACAAAAGTCTCTTCCCTCTAGGAGGCACAATATGAGGCCTAAACAAACAGCAGATGGGAAACCAATTTGCTTCAGGTGTGAAAAGACCAGGCACATTGCTAGGAACTGCCCAACGACTGTAAAAGTTGAATCTAAAGATGCTGAGCCCAAACCGTCGGGAAACTACAACCCGCTAGTGTGCAGAACCAAACACTGGTGGGGGGTTCACAAGGCCCTATTGACAAGCTTAAGAATGCATCTCCATGCAGTTTGGTGGGTCAGGAGGAGGTGGATTTTGCGGGTACATTGATTTTGTGCTTGTTAGACACAGGATACATGGTTACTACCCTAACGGAGAGTTCCTTTAAAAAAGATTTTTCTCACCTTTCAGACAAACAACTTAAGGATTGTGGCTGGTTGGGATTGAAGGCTGCTAATGGCCTGAAAATCCCTTATTTGGGATATATTGAGTTGGAAGTCAAAGTGTTAGGTGTGACACTACCTCACTGTGGCATACTCATTGTGAAAGATCCCATGGATAATTATATGAAAAACAAAAAGATTTCTGTCCCAGGGGTGTTGGGTATGAATGTGTTGAACCCTCTTTATAATGAACTGTGCAAGCAATATGGCCCTGATCTCTGGGAATCACCAGCCCTTGACACAGTGTCGAATGGTTGGAGGAGAGCACTTAAATACTGCCAGATGGTTGAAGCTGTGAGCAACTCCCCACATCCTTATCCTGTAAGAGTCAAGAGTAAGAAGTCATATTGCATTCCAGCTGGCAGTCTTGTTTATGTTCCAGTTACTTGTCCACAGGTTCCTATACAGCAACAAATGGACCTTTGTGTCGAGCCACTTGGGCCAGGTGACAGCTGCCTTCCTGGAGGTTTGTTGGTTTCACCATCCCTAGTAAGAGGGGAGAGCATTTGTACCAGTCACCAACGTGGGTACTATAGATGTTCAAACAGATGTACTGTTCGAACAGTTGACACTGTGCCTAATTCACCAACTTGTATTACTGTTGACTCCCAGAGTTGTGTTGCGACCATATCCAGTTCTGAAGCAACATTGAACACCACAGATTTAGAGTTTCCACCATTTACAAACCTTTGGGGATGAGGACAATAAACAAGCTGAGGCTTTGTTATAAAAATACAGGGATGTGTTTGCTAAAAATGACCTAGATGTTGACTGCACAAATCTAATAAAACATGAAATTCCATTGGTTGATAAAAAAAAAAACACCTGTACGACAGCCTTATAGGCGGATACCTCATCTCAGTACGAACTGGCACATAATCATGTTCAACAGCTGTTGCAAAGTCAGGTCATAAGAGAAAGTAGCAGCCCCTATGCGTCACCTATTGTGCTACTGCAAAAGAAGGATGGTTCCCTAAGAATGTGTGTAGATTATAGGCAATGAAATTCTAGGACAAGAAAGGATACATTTCCTCTTCCAAGAATTGATAAATCTCTTGACGCCTTGGCGGGAGCTCAGTGGTTTACCACACTGGATTTAGCGAGCGGGTATAGTCAGGTGGAGATGGAAGAGGAGGATAAAGCAAAAACAGCTTTCTGTACACCTTTTGAGTTATTTGAGTTTAATCGAATGCCTTTTGGTCTGTGTAACGCACCAAGTACTTTTCAGCGCCTGATGGAAAGACCCTTTGGAGATTGTCGCCATCAGTCGGTGCATCTGTACTTGGATGATGTTATCGTGTTCTCCTCTTCCATTCAACAGCATCTACAGCGGCTGGATCACGTTTTTTCCCTGTTACAAACACAGGGCTTAAAAGTAAAACTGTCAAAATGTCATTTTTTTTAAGAAGCAAGTCAAGTATTTGGGCCATGTTGTGTCAGCTGAGGGAGAGTCCACGGATCCAGAGAAGGTGGCTGCAGTTTGGGAGTGGAAGCTGACGGGTAATTTGGCAGAGCTCCGGTCATTTTTGGGGTTTGCGAAAATTGCTGCTCTTTTAAATCGTTTAATCGCGAAACACCTCCCTGCTGGGAGTAAAGGAAAAATGCCAAAAAAGCCCCTGAGGGATTTTTGGGATGCAGAGTGTGAGCAAAGTTTTCAAGAACTCAAGGCTGCTTTGATAACAACTCCTGTTCTTGCCTACGCACACTTCCAGAAGCTTTTTGTCCTGGAGGTAGATGCAAGCTATGGAGGGTTAGGAGCGGTATTGTCACAAGAGCACGGGGGTAAGTTGCGCCCCGTAGCGTATGCCAGCCACAGTTTGAAGCCAATTGAGAGGAATATGAGTAACTACAGCTCCATGAAATTGGAGCTGGTGGCCCTTAAGTGGGCAGTTACTGAGAAGTTTCGAGAGTATTTGTTTGGCCATGCTTGTAGTATTCACAGACAATAATCCTTTAAGTCATTTGGCTACAGCAAAGTTGGGTGGAACAGAACAGAGGTGGGTGTCAGAGTTGGCTGCGTTTGATTTAACTATAAAATACCGCAAAGGCGCACAGAACAAAAATGCAGACGCGTTGTCCCACCAGTATACACCCCATAATGCACCAGAACTTATTTCCTGGGAGTAGAAAGAGACTATAGGGATGCAGGAGGAAATTGATGTTCTCCCTGGGTTATCTCACTCTGATCTTTATGCCTTACAAAATCAGGATCCTACTATTGGCCACTTCTTAAAGGACTGGGAAAGAGGCAGTATGCCTGATGCTAGAGAGAGGTATGAGTGTACTAAAGCAGTTAGGGAACTTGTAAGGCAATTGCGGCATCTTAAAGAGCGAGAGTCTGTACTTTATCGTTGTATAGACTCCCCCGATGGACAGGGAGAAGTTGAACAGGTGGTTTTGCCTAAGTGCTTACAAGAATCCATTTTGCAGTCCCTCCATGATAATCATGGACATCAAGGAACAGAGCGAACTCTGCAGCTGCTTCTTTCTCGGTACTATTGGCTGAATATGTATGCGGATGTGGAAAAATGGTGCAGAAATTGTAAAAGGTATGTGGTGTCCAAAGCTTTGCA
Source organism: Oryzias melastigma (assembly GCF_002922805.2). NCBI lineage: Eukaryota > Metazoa > Chordata > Actinopteri > Beloniformes > Adrianichthyidae > Oryzias > Oryzias melastigma. The sequence continues at coordinate 90,525 of NW_023416939.1, read as the reverse complement.
GCCAAAAGTCAAAACATATATGGGCTCAACTGAGGCCTCTCGGCCTCATGAGATCCTGGCAATAGATTTTACAATGTTGGAACCTTCTACTGATGGTAAAGAAAACATTCTGGTGATGACTGATGTGTTCTCTAAGTTTACACAAACAGTGCCTACAAAGATCAGCGGGCTAGTACTGTGGCAGAAGCACTAGTGAAGCAATTGGTTTCAGCTTTTCGGTCCTCCAGGCCGCATTCATTCTGACCCGGGATGGAATTTTGAGAGTGATTTGGTACGTCAGCTTTGTAAACTATATAAAGTTGAGAAAAGCCGGACTACTCCATATCATCCTCAGGGTAACGGTCAGTGTGAACATTTTAATCAGACATTTGTTACAAACTCTGGCCCCGGAGCAGAAACGCAGATGGCCAAGGCATCTAGCACAGGTCACTTTTGCGTATAATACCACTGTTCAGACTACTGGGATGACTCCGTACTTTTTAATGTTTGGGCGAGAACCAAGGCTGCCTGTGTATTTTTTTGTGGGGAATAGATCAGAGGTTGATCTCCCAGTAGATGAATGGCTGGAGCAACATCAGGAGTCTTTGGCGTCTGTTTATGAAACTGTACGGAGCAGAGTGGAAGGTTCCAGGGCTCGAAGAGATTTGAAAAATCAGGATATGTTCACTGCCCCTTATTTTGAGCAGGGTGATTTGGTTCTTATGAGAAACCATTCAGTAAAGGGTAGGAATAAGATTCAGGATTTTACCAAATTGTGTGGCCGCCACCTCCTCGAGGGGTTGTATATTTAATAGTGCCTGCAGGTTAGGAGGGTCCCCTCCGGCAAGAAGTACACAAGTCAGAGTTGAGGAATCTCCCAGGAAGTAAAGTGACTGAGCCTAGTTTGAGTGGCCACACTATGGGGGGTGCACAATCTGAGGGTGCAAACGGTGCTGGAGTTGAGGAGGGGGATCCAGACATAGATGCAACATTTAAAGTGGAAAATGACAATGTACCCGTTTGTATACCATTAGAAGGACTTCCCACTCCTGGTCAATTGGTCGCAAAGGAACTTGGCACACCAGCTGTAACTGAGCCCAGGAGGTCAACCAGAAAGACAGCAGGTCAACACTCCAATCCACATAGGCTACCAAAGAATGTGAAGGTATTATTTTAACATTTTTTTCCTTCATTGACGGGTCTTCAATGCAAATTGGAGGGACCACATGAGGGTGCTGTCATCAGTCTTATAAAAAGAAGGCTGAGAGAGCAAGTAAGGCAATCCCTGTTTCCTGTGTTTGACCAGGTTGTATAGGAAGCTCTTTTAGTGAGTCCTGGTAAGCTTGATGATGTTTTTTGTAAGATTGATTGTATTTTTTTTTTTTTTTTTATCTCTAATTAGTTTTGTATTTATCATGTTTTAGGAACATCTGTATTTTTATGAGACGGTGGACTGGGCATGAGAGTGTGACGACGTACCAGGTGACAGAAGTTTTTAACTATGCTGCAAATAATAAGTATTAAAGTTTTGGTAAATCCTGTGGTAATGTTTTGTATTTGTGTTTTTAGTGCCATTGCTGTAGCCTGCTGTCCTTTTAGATTAGGCCTTGACTGAAGTCATGAGGAAATGTTTGTTGTTAGTCCGCTCCAGGCAGGTGTTTTGTGATTAAGTAGATTGTTAGGACGAGCTAACACATTTAATTCTTTTCTACCTTTTGTCACTTCCCCCATTCCTAAACCTATGGCGAAGTAGTGCCCAGCCAGTACCTGTACTGTTTTCGGGGAGCACGTTTGCTGTGGCTGCATGACCTTAAGTTTGTTGTGCCCAAAGAGTTTTTGTGACACACTGCAGTGGTGTTTGGTTTTGTACAGGTACAGTTGGAACAGCTTATGACCTGCAGGAAGAAGAACTTTGCCAGGAAGGTTGGGTCAATAAAATATTGTGTATGCCACTACTGTTTCAGTCATTTTGTTTTACACCTAGTTCGGCTCACATTAATGTTCCCTGGGTAAAGTTAAGAATAAATCGGGGTTGTGGTGACCTGTCTGTACTACAGTGTCCAGCCAAGTTTCTAGGATAAATATTTCAAGGAAGGAAGATGTGAAACAGATGTGCTGTTGGATCTCCCTAATAAGAATTATTACACAACATAGGGTTTGCCAACTTCTCCAGTAGGATGGACCAGAAAAACATGTTTTTGTCACATACAATGAGATATAAAAATCTGAGAAAGCAGAGAATGGGGGCTTCCTTTCCTTCTTCGCTGGTACCATGAAGATCTTCTGTTTTATTCTAGAATAAACCGACCCGTTGAGCAGAAATCAGATTCCTGTTTCATTCTTCTTTAAGAGTTAAATTTTTTCCACAACATATTCTCACTGACTGATAAGTGTTCAAAGATGGCTCAGACTTGGATGTCTACACATAATCTATACTGAACTATGTGCAGTTTTGCACTGATGCTGTCCTGCCCATCAAAGTGTATGCAAACCAGAAACCATGGTTTGATGGAATGATACAGTCTCTGCTCAAGGCTCACGATGCAGCCTTTAGGTCAGGTGAAAAGCTGGTGTACAGCTGGTCCTGGACAGAACTGAGAAAGGGCATCAATCAGGCAAAACGCAGACAACACAACGCATAGAGGAGCACTTTGCCAACAACAACCTGCGGGAGATGTGGAGAGGCATCAGAACCATCACAGACCACAGGAACAGTAAGCAGCAAATCATCACCCATAACTCCATTTTGCCTGACACCTTAAACACCTTCTTTGCACACTATGACACACCTGGCAGCAGAGATTCTGGTCATCTTTTGGAGGAGCAGTTCCAGCCACTTGTTCTGCAGCTACACCAAGTGTGCTCCACCATGAGGAGAATCAACATCAGCAAGGCCACAGGGCCAAATAAGGTGTCAGGTTGTGTTCTCAAGCTGTGTTCACAGCAGCTGGCGGGAGTTTTTCTGGACATCTTCAACCTGTCCCTGCAGCTCGTTTCAGTGCCTGTGTGCCTCAAGTCCTTCATCATTGTGTCCGTGCAAAAAGAATCTTCTGTCTTCTGCCTCAATGATTACTTTGACACCAGGGATCATGAAGTGCTTCGAGAGGATCATCCTGAGCCACACCAAGGAGAACCGATCAACAGAGGATGCAGTCTCATTAGCCCTACATCTGGTCATGTCTCATCTGGAGCACAGTAACACCTACGTCAGGATGCTGTTTGTGGACTTCAGTTCAGCATTTAACACTGTGATCCTGGACAAGTTGATACTGAAACTCCACAACCTGGGACTGCCTGCATCTCTGTGCTTCTGGATCAGGGACTTTCTCATCAACAGGCCTCAAGTGATGAGGATTGGAGACTGATCCTGAGTACAGGAACACCACAGGGGTGTGTCCTCAGCCTGGCCCTCTTCACTCTATTTACCCATGACTGCTCCACACCCTACAAACATGGTTGTTAAGTTTGCAGATGACACCACCATTGTGGGTCTCATATCGAACAATGATGAGACCCACTACAGAGAGGAGATCCAGCACCTAACAGGGTGGTGCACTGACAACAACCTTGTCCTAAATACATCCAAGACCAAGGAGGTCATAGTGGACTTCAGGAGGTCTAAAAAGGTGGAACACATCCCTCTTCTCATTCACGGGGAAGAGGTGGAGTGAGTGGACCACATCAAGTTCCTGGGGATCCACATTACATCTGACCGTACCTGGTCAATGCATTCATCCTACCTGGTGAAGAAGGCTAAAAAGAGACTCTTCTTCCTCAGGAAACTAAAAAGGACTGGACTTTCTTCTCAGCTGCTGAAAAACTTTTACAGAGCCACCATAGAGAGCATCCTCTGCCTGAGCACTACAGTGTGGTATGGGAGCTGGTTGTATAGCTGCAGACCCCACCCACCCTGGACACCAACTGTTTGTAGCTCTTCCCTCTGGGAAGAGATACCGGAACATCAGGACCCACACCAACAGACTGAAACACAGCTTCTTCCCCAGAGCTGTGAAGTCCATCCACGACCCACCCAAATCCAAGGAAACACACTGAACTCTCAACCCTCTGAGCACTGATTTATGTATTTGCTGCACTTGAGTTATTGTGCAATGTCCACTTCTTTTTTAGTGCACCTTTTATCTGTAATGCATCTTTTATTTATTTTATTCTTTCTTTAAATTTCCTAGCAAAGAACTGCTGGCAGAAATGTCCTTTTGCTGCAGAAATGATAATAAAGACTCTTGATTCTTGATTTTATGTATTTCATTTTAGCATTTTACTATGATTTTACCCCCAGTGTTCCCGTGGGGATCCATCATATCAGGGCTTGTCTGCTTGGTCTAGGGTCGTTGCCGTGGTTCTCGCCCTTGCTGGGGTGGCTGGAGTCCTGCACTGCAGTCTCACAGCTGTGGAGTGGATTCTATTGCTGTCCTGGTCTGGGTGTGCACCATGGTGATGTTCCTGTGACTGAGCTGGTCCCTGGTATGATAGAATCCCCAATACTGTCTCCTCACAGCAGAGCCAAGCTTTCAGTTTATTTTATAGGCTATTAATGTTTCTTTTTAAATTCATTGTGTGTCGGGTCATGGGTGTATGTGTTATGGGGAGTGGTGTGTGTGTGAAGGGTGGGTTGGGCTTTTACCATGTATGTTTTGTCTTTAAATGCAAAGCGCTTTGAGTTTCTCACAGTATAAATAAAGTTTGATTTGATTTGTTTCATCGCACCGAAAGCCAAAAGAGCCAAAATGAAATAAATATATAGACCATTAAATAAATAAATTAATGTGTCATTAATTATTTAAAAGTGGCTATACATAAACAAATGTTGAAATCAGTGAATAAATGTTGAAATAAATGTGGCATTAAAATATTAAAATAGAACATTTAAATATTTTATGACATTTATTTGGGTTAAAAGAGCCAAATTGAAATAAATAAATTTAATATGAAATAAATAAATAAATGTGTCATTATTTATTTAAAAGGGGCGGCCGTGGTGCAGCGGTAGGGCGGTCGACTCCTGATCAGAAGTGAGCAGGTTCGACTCCCGCCTTGCCCGCCCATGAGTCGAAGTGTTCTTGGGCAAGACACTGAACCCCAAATTGCCTCTGGTGGGAGGTTAGCGCCAGTGTTCAGCAGCGGAGCCACCACCAGTGTATGAATGTGTGTGTGAATGAGTGAATGGGTCTGTGACTGTGAAGCGCTTCGGGCCCTCGAAAGAGGGTAGAAAGTGCTATAAAGGTATACGCCATTTACCATTTACCATTTAAAAGAGACAAATTGAAATAAATAAATTTAATATGAAATAAATAAATAAATGTGTCATTATTTATTTAAAAGTGACATTAATTAAATAAAAGTTTAAATAAATAAAACATGTTGAAATAAACATGGCATTAAAATATTAAAATAACACATTTAAGTATTTCATGACATATTTATCGGTTTCATTGTCCCGTGTAGGTTAAAAGAGCCAAATTGAAATAAATATATTTAATATGAAATAAATAAATGTGTCATAAATTATTTAAAAGTGTCAATAAATAAATACAAGTTTAAATAAATAAATAAATACTGAAATAAATGTGGCAATAAAATATGAAAATAGCCATTAAAAAGCACTTTTGAACATTTCATAATATATTTATTTATTTCATGATTTAAAGACACATTTCACGAAACAGGAAGTGGACACACCGTTCAAATGCAATCTGTCAAACTCTTCCGTCAAACTCAGTGGGCGGGCCTAACTCTCATCATTGCTGCTCCATTTCTCTGGCCTGTTGCAATCCTCGTCATGCATTAAATACAACAGGGGTTTATACTCAATAAATCCCTGTTGTGACTGTAAAATCTGCCCAACACAAGAAGCTCTCAGCCCACATCTGTTGGCTCAGCTGTTGGACAGGACAAGTTAAAAAAAAAAAAAATCCTCGTCATGGCGAAATCAGTAATGTTTTTAAATTGAAAAGCGATTGAACGAATGATACACGGATTTAGTTTGCGCATATTCTTATTGTGAAAATCCCCTGCACTGCTCGCGCTGTAGCTGTCTTTCATTAAGGAAAAGGGATCATTTTATTATTGTTTAGTGACTGTAAAAGGAAAATCAGAGACCGGAGGACATGACAATACATCTGTTCCAGGTAAGAATCAGTTATATGATTTTATTTCAGTCATATGTCTCTGACAGGGCAGCACGGTGGAGCAGTGGTTAGCGCTCTCGCCTCACAGCGAGAAGGCCCCGGTTCGAATCCCGGCTGGGACCTTTCTGTGTGGAGTTTGCATGTTCTCCCCGTGCATGCGTGGGTTTTCACCGGGGACTCCGGCTTCCTCCCACCGTCCAAAAACATGCTCCATAGGTTAATTGGTGACTCTAAATTACCCCTAGGTGTGTCTGTGAGAGTGTATGTGTGTGTGATTGAGGCCCTGCGACAGACTGGAGACCTGTCCAGGGTGTACCCCGCCTTCGCCCATCAGCAGCCGGGATGGGCTCTGGCACCCCCGCGACCCCGAAAGGGAAGAAGCGGTCAGGCAAATGAATGAATGAATGTCTCTGACGATGTGAGTTTGCTACTTTGACAAGCTAGCTGTTGCTGACTCCAAGACGGGGCATGCACAGAGTTCTAATGAAGACGTGAACATGTTTAGTCGTCCGTGGTGAAAACGTCCCAGAAACATGCTCCGAGCCTCAGGTACCTTCCTCCCTACAGGCGAAGTGTCGCCGGTAACTAAAGCCGCACTTTCTGCTGCTTTTGATGAGACTGTAAATGTCCGTTTTTACCTGCAGCTATTTCCTGGGGTTATTAAACCCATAATGTAATTAAATATGAGAAGCTGTTGGCTGTACATTCAATGAAAAGCACTAATCAGCAGTGTCTCATCTTTTTCTAACCACATTGCCAGAATGTTGCGGCGTCCCCCACATGTCTGGAATGTGCTGCTAGCTAGCTAGCTAGAGCAAGCATCATACACCACAGATCAGTGACAAAAACTGAGCATTCTAATTTAAGATAAGAAACACGAAATATAAAATGATCGTCGTGGATGAATGTACTAATGGACAATAAATAGTTATCAGAAAAAAATGATATAAATTCTACCAGGGAAAACACATGTGTCATAACAGCTGTGTTTAATAAATTCTGTTTAAATGCTGCGTGTTGTTATATTATGTGTTATGATAAATGTGACTAGGATAATTAGGCATTTTCTATTGTATATTTGTTGTTTTCATTGCAAAATTATTTTATTGAGTCTTCTATTTATTAAGATAAAGATTTTTTTCTTTTGTAGCCATCATAGTGATTTGAATGTCATTAAAATGTATATACATAAACTGATACTTCAAAATGATCTAATAAATGTTACTGACAGGTATGCTGAGTAAATGCTGATCAAGAAGTCCACAAAATAAACCCCCCAAACTTCATCTCCAAGGAAAGACACATTTTAACTCAACACAGTAATAAATATGTTGTGAAATACTTAAATGTGTTATTTTAATATTTTAATGCCACATTTATTTCAACAATTATTTATTTATTTAAGCTTTTATTTACTTAATGCCACTTTAAAATAATTAATGACACATTTATTTATTTATTTCATATTACATTTATTTATCTCAATTTGGCTCTTTTAACCCACAATGGCAATAAAATAAATAAATATGTCATGAAATATTTAAATTAGAGCTTTAAGGGGATTAAAATTTTTAATCGCGATTAATTGCATTGTCCAGGGTTAACTCACGATTAATCGCAAATTAATATGTGGCCTTTTTTTTTTTTAAAAAAAAAAGGTGTGCTTTGTGGAATTTAGCAGTTCTACGTTAATTATTAAAACAAGTATGGCAAAATTAATAGTTTTAATCAGAAATACTTTATTTTGTAACATTATATTGAGATAAACTTTCTTAACAATAAAAGGCTGTAACATAAAATGCCTAACAAAAGCCCAAGTCCAAGTGAAGGGCATTTTAAATTCAAAACTTCAATCAACGTTCAGTAAAACAAAATAAAAAACATCAAAAATAACATTTCCATAACACTTTCATGTTAATTTTTTGTCAGGACCAAATCTTTTCCTCCTCTGCTGAACTACAGTAATGAATGAAATAGAGATTTATCATTTCCAATGAACTTTTGTTTTTTAAAACCTTAAAGACTGAGAAAAGCGGGATACACTGTGGATAGTTTGACAGTCTGTTACTGCCGCCGCGTTCTCTGGCTGCAGCTCGATGCAGCGACGTGTCCAGCGGAGCTCACGGATGAATATGTTGGCAGACTGACCGCTATGCTCGGGCTGGATTACGCTTAAACCTCGAGAACTTTGGGATATTTTGCATATTTTCGTGAAGCGAAAGAGGGACGGGCCACACACTCAAAGCGGAGATTTATCTTTTCATCTACAAATAACTAACGTTGTTTAAACTACATTTAAAACGTCCCCCCGTGCGCTTGGTGTTCGGAACGTCGGAGGTCCGCAGCTCTCGGGACGCGGTGCCGGACGCAAGCCGGTACCACCCGAAGTGGTACTGGAAGCGAACCGGAGCCGGGTTAGGGTGCAGAAGCTCTCCGCGTCCTGGTGCCGGGCTGGTTCTAGCTCGCAGCTCGGTGGTTGGAGACCCGCCCGTGATCTAGTGAGAGCAGACGGTGAGTTAGAGGGGGCACGCCCGCACGCGGAATGGAAAGGAACGTATGAGAAAATCCGCGATTAATGCGTTAAAAAAATTGTCGGCATCATACACATGTCAAATTAACGCGTAATTAACGCAACAAATCTGACAGCCCCATTTTAAATGTTCAATTTTAATATTTTAATGCCACATTTATTTCAACATTTATTTATTGATTTCAACATTTGTTTATGTATTGCCACTTTTAAATAATCAATGACAAATGTATTTATTTATTTCATATTAAATTTATTTATTTCAGTTTGGCTCTTTTAATACACAATGGCAATAAAATGAAGAAATATGTCATGAAATATACTAATAATAACACTTTTAAATACTTTTAAATAATTAATGACACATTTATTTATTTATTTATTGGTGTAGATATTTATTTCATTTTGGCTCTTTCCAGACTCCATACAAGAGACGGGTTTCTCTAACACCTGAGGGTACTTTGTAGTTTATTTGTAGGACATTTCATGTCCAGAGACAATTCAAGTGATATACATAAGACATTCAAAGAAACAAGAGAAGCAGCAAAGGTGTGATCATTAAAATAAAATTAAAAGAAAGTAAAAATATATATCTATATATTATATAGATATAAAAGATATTTATAGAGACTATCAATGGCCTGTCTGTGAGACACACACCTGTGAGTGCTGTGATGTCATCCAAATGCTACATTTCTGTAAATCAACTTAAAACAATACTTGATTTTTTCAATCGTCGTGTTTTGAAGGACTTATCATGTGAGTTGGTTTGTGTTTATTCACATTATTAGGATTAAATGCAAATAGTGTCATTGCAAAATTGTGTTCCTCAACATTTGTAGAATTTCTATCAAGTTTTGCTCATATGTGTGATAGAACTGCAGCTAATGTTAAATATAAATATTAGAAAATGTGCTAATTTGGCCACGCCCAGAAACTAAAAAGTCCAGGAGTTCGGATCACAATATAAAGAACGAGGTCCTGAGTACAAACGGCTGAAATCAGCTTCCTCTGCAGGATGGGTGGACACTCCTTTAGAGAAAAGGGGAGGAGCTTGGTCACGTGGAAGGAGCTCAGAGTAGAAATGCTTCTTCTCTACATGGAAAGAAGACAACTGATGGATGATGGCTGGATAAATTGCAGCTGCTTCTACGCCTCTTTCACTTTTATCTGTTTAAGGAGAGCCGGTCATCTTCTCCTTCTGACACGTCTCATGGTACAGTGATGTGGGCGTGGCTGATTAGTTGAAGACTGTTTGATGGGCGTGGCTATATGAGCACATTTTCTGACCATTTAGATTTCACATTCAGATCAAAGCAGAAGGAAGTGATGAGGAAGTGTCAGCCTCAAGTCTGCAGTTTAGTGTCAACACAACTTTGTCATCATATTGATGTGAACACAACAGAGACATGGAGTCTTACCTCAGAGTCTGCAGTCTGCAGCCTGGACTCTCCAGAAAACCACACAGATGAACAACTCCTGCATCCTGCAGGTTCTTGTTCCTGCTCAGGTCCAGTTCTGTCAGATTAAATGGGTTCTTCTTCAGAGATGAAAGCAGAGCTTCACAGCTGATCTCTGACAACCTGCAGTACTCCAACCTGAAATCAGACAGAAAAGTGTTCAGGAGCAGTGATGCAGCTGGAACTTTTGGACCCAAAAACATGATGTCAGATTAGAATGTAATAGATTTTAAAGTGATGTTAAACAGACGAGGACTTGAAATGTCATTTAGTATCAAGAATTATTAATTATTAAATACATTTTCAAAATGTATGGTAGAAATGCAGGTTCAACAGAAAAAATAATGAATTTGAAATATAGATAGTGGAGGACTTGGACGTTTAAGGACCTCAGATGAACACCAGCCTGGGGTCCTCTACAGCAGTTAAATTCATTATTAATTTAAACCCTTACATAAGTAACACGTCTAAAAACTTACTGTGGTCCACTTATAGATAACATGAATGTCAACAATCAAATCTGTTCAGCATCTAAAAACTTAAATCACATTTAAATGTTAAAGAAATGTATTTTTCATACTTTATTTTTACTTGGAAAACAGTAAAATTATGCAATTAGTTAATTTATGAATCCCTCACTTCCTAGTAGGAACAAATGATAATTATCTGTCTTTTCTTCAATATTTCAGGTTTTACTAAAGAAGAGAAAATAAATAAAATCCCTGAATGAATGAACAAAAGCAGTTGTAAATTAAAAATCAAAGAGATATTTTCAAAATGATAAACTCTGTCTCTCTCTTTGTCTTTTATCTTTTTTCTCTCTTTTCTCATTCTTGACTTTCTTTATCTCCTTTTGAGTCCTCGTGATCTGTTTTTCTTTTTCCTGTTTTGTCTGTCTTTTTTTGGAAGTATAACAACACATTTCTTGCTTTCTCTTTGTCTTTGTACCAATTATGTACACCCACCTAAATACATTTTTACTAGAGAAGTCAGAAAAAAACAAAATGGGCTGAAAACCGTCCAATCTGGCAACACTGTCACTGCTCTTAACTAGTGAGTCTCTCTACTTGTTCACTAGAATATACCATTGCTGCAGGGGGAGGGGGGGGGAAGAAACACTTTCACATAAGTCCCCAGGTGATCGCCTACCTCTGTCTAATGTTAAGTCCACCTCTGATTATAGAACCAAAAAAGAAGACAATTTAAAATCTACTTGATTTTCTTTGATTTAGCAGGAGCCCTGGGTTCAATTCCAGGGTTGTCCACTGTTCCCCACCCAGATTGGGTCCTTAGGCAAGACCCTTGACGCTGCTGCCTAACTGGGTCCCTGTGCCCCTCAAGTACAGGGTTGTGTCAGGAATTGCATCTGGCGTAAAAACTCTGCCAAATCACTGATGCGAAACAGTGGGTGCTGTTACGCTGTGGTGACCCAGAAAGGGATAAGCTGAAAGTTAACTACTAATCTTGAAGATGAACTCCTCCCAGCCCGTAGCTGCTATCATCAGTGCTTACAACTGCTGCTTTCTTTATGTCGTAGTAGGCTAGCACAGGAGCTTCAGTTAGCATCTGCTTACCTCTTTTAAACGTCTGATCTTGCGCAGCTCCCCACACCTATGATCTGTCAGCCTTAAGAAGGTCATTTAGTAGGTGAGTAACATCAGCCAGGTTCAGCAAATAGCGTCCCAGATAATGGACCCTCCCATCACCCGGGTGAGGTCAGCTGTGTTTTGAGGGGGCTGGATGTTTGTGATGGTCTCCACCGTTCTGGTATCTGGTCTGATGCCTTGTTTATCAATAATGTGCCCCAAGAACTGGATCTGAGTCTGTCTGAATTTGGATTTTCCTTTGTTCAAAATCAGTTCAGCACACCAATAACAAGCCTTCTCTAATGTTTTCATCTTTTGCTGCACCAAAGTCACAATTTTCCACCAGTTCATGCAAGTGTCAGATACATTCCTCCACACTTTCACAGTATTTCTGCATCCTCTGGTGAAACTTTTCCCTCTCGTGGATCAAATGAACTTTCGGGACAAAGTTTGTCGAGTACTAGATCAAGCACATTTTCATCTCCCTCATTAGCGTTTTAACAATCTGTTCCGCTTCACTTCCCAGAGATACAGCAGCGTGCACACCTGAACTTCTCCCTCCTCCTTGTTCAGTTTTGTGGTTATCCTTTACCTTTGGAACCTCCTCTTCCAATCAGGCCAGACCTCCGGACGGCTGAAGTCAAAACTTTCTGGCGGCGGGAACTTTGCCATGGTTAACTTCTGACACCATGTATTGTGAATGAATCTCACACAGACATTCTGTGAAGTTCAACTGTTCATTTATTCCTCGCATGAGCCTCTTTACAACCTCTGCATCACCTTACACCTGGTGTGTTGCTCCGCAATACAAACTAGTTCCTTAAAACTACTCATCACATTACAAGCCTATGTGAAAAATTCAAATATTTGTGTTTTCACACCTGGATAATTCAACTTTTCTGCAGTAAAAGTGTCTGAAAAAGACTGTGTGTAGAGACCTGAAGGAAGTACAGTAGTTCCTATCATGGGTTACTGTAAATCTTTGGTTACAGTCTGTCAAACATGGTTTCTCTGTCAGAAAAAATCAAAGTTAACACCTATGCAGTATCAGGAAGTGACAGGGAAGGTTCTAGTCTGATTTCACGAGGGCTGGAGGTAAGGCATTTCCTATGGGTGACCTCAACACTTGTTCTGTCCAGTACATTCATATACAGTCTATGATCAACACCACCTAAAAGATTGTTGGCTGCCCTCTCCACCCTGGAAACCCTCCACAGCTCCTGCTGCCTCAACAGAGAGCAGAACATCATCAGAGACGCTTCACACCCCGAACACTTCCTGTTTGTTGTCTTCAGACAGACGCTGCAGGTCAAGCAGAGTAAAGACACAAAGACTCCAGAACAGTTTCTACCACACTTTAATAAACCTGGTAAACATGGTTAGAAACATTAAACCTGGAGCTCCTCCTGTAAACTGGGACACAGGGATGTTTTCTTTATATTTATTATTATTATTATTAGTTCTCTTTGGTTTTAATGATTTTAACACCTATTGAGTATCCTGGTTTTTCATTTAGCAAAAACTGTTTTCATTTCCTGGTTTTAGTTACCAGTTTAGCACTTTTTATATATTTTATGTGTTATTTATAATTTCAGTGGTGAGTTTTTACCATGTGTTGTTTTAAAGTACGAGTGTTGCACTGACTTTTAATGTCATTGTACCTGTGACTGTCACAAATAAAGATATCTAATTTTATGTGGCTACATTTTGAAAACTTTTCTTCCTTTAACCTTTTTTCAATCACTTTATTTAAATCTTTCTGCTTCACATAAATGGATTTAAAGTGTCTTCAATTCTATGTTTAGGTACAATAATATCTATTCATGATTAACATGAATTAGAATGTCATCATTCATAGATGTATGAATATTAATCTCTTTGATTTTTGCATTTTCCAATCAAATATTGACTCTCTTAGGGTTGAAATATCTACGTACAGATGTACATTTATTTTATTTGTCTTCTTTATCATTTTTGTTCATATTTCTTTCTTATTCCCTCTGAAACAAAATGATCCAGATGTTAGGAAATCATTTCATAACCACATCTTGACTCTGCAGGTACTACGGCTGAACTATGGTGGTTTTTGAAGGTTCATTTGAGGTCAACATTGTTTAGAACCTCAGAAACATATTTTTACATTTTCATTTCAGGGTTCTCAAATGTGATTGGATGTACTGATGGTCAACATTCCCATCAGAGCTCCATCAATAAATGAGACTTTGTGATCAGAAATCGGATCACTGTGCAGAAAACAACTGAACTTCCTGTCTGTGAGGGAAACAAACAGGAAGTCAAACTCTTTTTCCTCATTTCTTGTAGGAGTTAACGTTCTAAAAATAACTCTTGAAGGTGAAATCCATGAATTAGGATTACAGATGTTAAACTCCTCACTACACACTTTTCTCAGACAAACACCAAACATCTCAGACAACCCCCACCCTCACCCCCGAACCCCAAATGGTTACATTGACTTTTAGAATAGATTTGAACTTGAGTTTCTAGAACTTTGCATGGACAGACCCCGAGCTTCCTCTCCGACCTTCTACAGCCCTACACTCCTGATCGCTCCTTCACATCTGAAGCTTTGAACCTTTGAACCGTTCCAAAAACTGGTTTTAAACCCAGAGGTGATCTTGACTTTCAGACAGTCGCCTCACAACTCTGGAATGTTCTCCTGTTGTCTATGGAAGTGTCTGTGACTCAAAAATAAAAATAAAAGTCAATACTGGAAATGCTATTTCTTTTTCAAAATGTAATTGCATTACTTGTCTCTTACATGAAATGAAAAAGGAATTCTCAGAACTGCTTTTTCATTTTCTTCTTCAACTCTGATCATTCTATAACTTAATTAACATGATAAAGAAAATGGCATTTGACATTTCATTTTCAAAACGTTATTTGGTAAATTTGTACCAAAGTTCAATCATAAATGTCAAATTTGAAAATTAAAATGGATTAACAGAAATGCTTTTTCCATTTCACAATGTACCTGCAATAAAATAAAATGAAAAAGGAATCCTCAAAACATCTTTTTAATTTTCTTCGTCATCACTGCTCATTTTGTGACAGAATTAAAGTGACAAACCCAATTGACATTACTTTTTAGTTGTCACATTCTGCCGCACAATAAGTGTCTCAAAAATATATAGGAGGTCTGGAACGTCCCAAGGGCGCACAACGATGACATCAGAGCTCCTCCTCCTCTGGTTTGGTTTGTGCTGTCGGGAAGCTACATGCCGTTCTCCTTGATTTAAGAAGATCAACTTTATTTATCCCCGCAGGGAAATTCAGTTGTAGAAGCAGCAGTTAATAATAATGAAAAACACAAAACACCATTAAACTGCTAAAAGATCAATAAATTCAAATGATCAATAAAATGTAACTAACTTATAAATATACGTAGTCATAGCAGCAGAATAAATATAAATATAAATGTGCTGTCAAACATGAGTTCAAAACCAGAGTTGCTGGGTGGAGCACAGCTGTGATTGACTGAAGACCTTCACCAAGCTGTTTCTTGTGAGGAACCAACATGCAGAGGGCTGTATGTGCCGGTGGGACAAATAAAGGAGACGCACATCTTCATTGAAGACAGGAAGCTCAGCATTCATCAAGAGCAGCTGGTGTTCAGTGGACTTTGCGGCAGAAGGAGAAGAGAAAAAAAAGACATCTACAAACACCAAAGAGGCAGCCGGTAAGAACTGGAACTTCAAAATAAAATCAACCTCTGGAAATGGACTGCTTGCTTGATTCCCGTGGATATTGTTGAAATTAAGAGACTATTTGATTTGTGTTTTCTGATTTGAAGGTTTTTCAGCTACTGTTAAAGGCTCATAATTTCCAACTCAAACAAACTCACTAACAAACCAAAAAATGTGAGATGAAACGTCACAGTGGTTGATTATTTGCCAAATGGAAATAAATGTGAAGATTGGAAACTTGGAAACTTGACTGGTCCTTTATGAGTGAAATCCTGCTACATCTTTGAGTGGATGTCTCTTATCCCTTTCAAGTGGGGAAATTGTAAAAAAGAAACATAACTTGACAATAAACAAATGTACACACATAGCAGCAGGAAAAGACTATATACACACATGAACAAAGATGTAAAAAGAGCCTAAGAAAAAGCACCAAGATGTTTTCCTTTCACCTTTTACACATGGAGGAGTTATAAAGCCCAATGGCAGATGGCAGGAATGACTTCCTGTACCGCTCCTTAGAGCAGCGGGGCTGCAAGAGTCTACAGCTGAAGCTGCTTCTCAGTGTGTCCACAGTTTCATAAAGATGGTGGGAGGGATTGTCCATGATGGTCAGCAGTTTAGCCAACATTCTGTCTCTCGCCACTTCCTCTAAGCTGGCTAGCTTGGAACCAACAACAGAACCAGCCTTTTTAATGAGTTTGTCCAGTCTGTTGGTGTCCTTTGCTTTGATGCCAGCACCCCAGCACACTACAGCAAAGAAGATGGTGCTTGCCATGACAGACTGGTAAAACATGTGGAGCATCCTGTTGCAAACGTTGAAGGACCTGAGTCGCCTCAGGAAGTACAGTCTGCTCATGCCCTTCTTGAAGACCGCCTCAGTGTTTGTGAACCAGTCCAGTTTATGGTTGTTAGAAATATTTTTGTGGGGGTGCAGTGAGTCTAGCCACAACATGTGCAAAAATCTGCTCAAACTAGTTCTAACCGCTTTTTAAGGTCTGCTCCTTATTCCCTCATCCTGCATGTCTCCGCTGAAGGACAACAACTGATATGAACACTGACGGTCAGAACCTGTGCTCAACATCAAGGCCTTTTTCATGTGCTCAGTAACTTTCGATCGCCATATATGGTGTTGTTCCTGTTTTCTATGCAAAGTTAATAAAAGCGTTTTGTACATTGCGGGGCGGTGGGCAGTTGGACGAAGACAGGCTGTTAACCTGTTCTCTCTTCTCCACCGCCTCCCTTTTGCAAAAGAGTGATTTAAAGCTTGAACTGACTGGTTCTTGTTTTTATTCACCTTGGAGAGAGTCTTACATATTTATTCCTAACAAACTTGGTGCCGAAACCCGGGAGACGACATCCGTTCCAGGAGGACGACGGGGGAAGGAGGCCGAAATCTGCCGGCAGTGCGGTCCCTTGGGGGGGGCCGTGAGACAAAGACCTCGGACTTCGCAGGATTGACTGAGGCCGGCCATAGGACCCTCCAATCGTCACCCTCTGGACGGTGACGTCTTTCGAGGGCGCGAACCAGGTTAGTTAAACTTTAATAATTATATGAGTTGTATGGAAAGATTCGCGGTAGGACGTTGTGTAATGACCAGTAACTAATTGTGCTTACACAAATCTGAAACGACCGTTAATGTACACGGGCAAAAGTACAAGCGCTGAGTTGTGAAGTAAAAGTAATTATACGTGCAGAGGAAACCATGTAATGGATATCATTGAATATACTTATTCACGTTTCTGATGCAAACGTTGCCGTACATGGAAGGATAAGTACGTGCTGTGAAATTAAGAGTAAAAAGGGAAAAGGTATGCCAGGCTAGGAGAGCCAATTAGATTAAAACGGAAATTAATCTACAGAGCATATGCGATAGCGAATAGAACCTAAATAATCGTTCGGTCTAATAAATAATTTCGGTTTAATGAATTAAAAATTATATAAATACTGTAAAAGCAGCGTAAAAACGTTTTTATTTACTTATTTATTTTTTTACACCTTAAATAAAATACAAATTAAACATTGAGAGTGAGTGGGTCCGGACCGTGTGAATGTAATAAAGTTGGATGACTGATTGAGAGAGTGTGGTAGAATTTTCCTTTTTCTGCGTATGGAAAAGAGAGAGAAGAGAAGACAGGAGATCCGAAGCTGCAGGCTGCGAGCATGTGTCTGCAGGAGGCTCAGAGGAGGAGAGCAGAGGAGGGGGGCTGCCGTCACGGTTGACACTGCAGTTGTGAGCCCAGATGAGAAAACAATTCCACGGCACCGGGGGGGAGGAGCCAACCCAGCTCCTCCTGGGCCGCCGTCCCCCTTACGTCAAGCTAATGATGCAGCTGCACCATCATCAGAAGAGGAGGATTCTAAAGAGGAATATGTGTCTCAACCGAAGCCCTCTCCTCCAGCATACACCCCAAAACTCACAGCCCTGGGGACACCTGCATGCAACACAAGATCACACAACAAAGGAAAGCGAACAGACCCGATGAAAACTGAAAAAGATTTTAAAATAGAAACCAAAGATGAAAAAAACCACTCAATCTGTGACACCAAGAGTATATCCAAATGTACCCACAGAGCAATATGAACCTGAAGAAACTGAAACATTTCCCCTGTTTGAAGTGGCAAACCCCCATCATGATCCAAATAATCAGAACCGCTGCTGTTATGAGCCATGATCCGTGTCATGTCTCGACAGGAGGGATGATGGACATTTTGAAGAGACATTTCCACATGGACAACATAGGCCTGAACACATACCTCCAAAATTTTTGCAGATCGTGCCTGATCTGTTGCAAAAACAACCCACAGGGACATTTAAGGCCAAAAACAGGGCAATTTCCACAGGCCACTCACCCATTTCAATTTCTTCACATGGATTTCATCGAGCTAAATCCATGCCAAAAATACAGATATTGCTTAGTGATAATTGATCCTTTTTCAAAATGGGTCGAAATCGTTCCTAGCGCCTCCGCAGATGCTCTTTCAGTAGCCAAAGCTATCTGTAAAGTCGTAATACCACAACATGGCATACCAGAAGTAATCTATAGCGACAATGGTGCACACTTTGTAAACGCTGTAGTAACACAGATGGCGAAACACTTATGAATCTGCCTCAAAAACCACTGTTGGTACCACCCACAGAGTGCAGGGCTTGTAGAAAGAACGAATGGTACTATTAAGAGCAGACTGAGAAAAACTATGGCTGAGACAGGAAGACCATGGGTTGAATGTCTAGACCTAGTTAAAATGTACATGAGACTGACTCCCACAGGTGGGCAAGGGTTGACACCCTTTGAGATCATTTATGGGAGACCTTTTGTTGTGCCCATTCTGTCAGATGTGAAGGAGAAGTCCACGGACCCTCCCACATTGGCAGAATGGATGAGAGAATTATTGCAAAATAAAGAAGTGTCGAGACCAAATAATCTGCCAGATATTCCTTGTTCCCCCCAGGTGGAGCTGTTGCAGCCAGGTGACCAGATCCTGATCAAAGAGATAAAGAGAAAAACCTGGGCTGCACCCCGCTGGGAAGGACCATATGCTGTCCTGCTGACTACCTCTACAGCGGTCAAGATAGCTGAGAGAGCCACCTGGATTCATCAAAGCCATTGCAAAAAGCTGGTACCTCTGAAGGATGAGTAGGAGTGGAAGTCGCCCGGTATCAAAACCTTTGGGTGCTGAAGAAACCAACTGATCTCCTACTCCTGACTCGTTACAGCAGGTCACAAAACCCAGAGCAATGCAGACTCATAGAGTTGCTCTCAGCCTCCTGACACCGCTCATCTGCCTAAGAATCGGTGAGGCCGCGTGTTTGTCCCCCTGCGAAGGGGGTGCCAAAGCCCCAGTAACTGGACCCAAGCTGGCTGAAGCTGTCCACGAGCAACTTGCAGCCATATCCCTTATGGCTTGTCAAAACCGCATCGCCATTGACATGGTCCTGGCTGAGAGAGGCGGAGTCTGTGTTCTCTTTGGAGCTGAGTGTTGTACGTTCATTCCAAACAACACAGCTGCAGAAGGGAGCCTCAATTGTGCTGTTGAAGGTCTGCGTAGCCGAGTAACAAGATGAAAGAACATTCAACATTCAGGTGTTGACACTTCCATGTGGGACAGCTGGTTGAACATGTTTGGGTCGTACAAGACCCCTTTTTTCTTTCATTTTGGTCTCTATTGCTGTTTTTACTGCCATTCTCACCACCTGCAGGTGTTGCATTATTCCCTGTATCCAGAGTCTCATCCAACGCCTCATTGTCAAAACCACTGAGGAACCCAACAGCCAGCCATGATTAATCTCCTGGCAGCTGAAGGTGGTTCTGAAGGTGAAGGTGAAGACTTTGAGGAGGAAGACGAAGAATAAGCTGCTTAAAATGCTGTTGCTTAAAATGCTCACCATTACGTTCCCTAAAAATGCTCACTATTTTCCTAATCATTGTTGTAGCTGCTTGTAGCACTAGTGTGGTCGCACCCATGAAGTGGGCCGAGGGGGAATTTCCCACAGGGTTTTCGCCCCCTCTACAAGTTCAGCATTGTTTAGGGATGCTCCTATGACGTTTCGAATCCAATCCTAGGGCACGTAGAAGGTTAGTTACTGATGTTTTGCATTTCTTATGATGTTGAGTTGAAGTTGCCTCACCAGCACCCCCAACAGGAGGGAATGTTAGAAATATTTTTGTGGGGGTGCAGCGAGTCTAGCCACACTATGTGCAAAAGTCTGCTCAAACTAGTTCTAACCGTTTTTTAAGGCCAGCTCCTTATTCCCTCATCCTGTATGTCTCCGCTGAAGGACAACTCCTGATATGGACACTGACGGTCAGAACCTGTGCTCAAAATCAAGGTCTTTTTCATGTGCTCAGTAACTTTCCATCGCCAAATATGGTGTTGTTCCTGTTTTCTATGCAAAGCTAATAAAAGCGTTTTGTACATTGTGGGGCGGTGGGCAGTCGGACAAAGACAGGCTGTTAACCTGTTCTCTCTTCTCAACCGCCTTCATTTTGCAAAAGAGTGTTTTTATTCATATTGGAGAGAGTCTTACGTTTTTTTCTCCTAACAATGGTCAAGATGGACACCCAGGAACTTGTATGATGCGACGATCTCAACATCTTTTCCACCAATGCAGACTGGGGAGGGTGGGGGCTTACTCCTACTGAAGTCCACCACCATCTCCTTTGTCTTGGCCACATTCAGCTGCAGGTGATTCTCCTCGCACCACCTGACGAAACAGTCCACAAGGTCCCTGTACTCATCCTCCTGTCCGTTCTCCATACACCCGACTATAGCTGTGTCATCCGAGTACTTCTGGAGGTGACAGAACTCAGAGCAGTAGTGGAAGTCAGCAGTGTAGGTGGTGAATAGGAAGGGAGACAGCACAGTTCCTTGATCTCGGCTACAGGACCAGACAACATCTGTGGGAGAACCCTGTGGCACTGTGCTGAGCAACTTGGTGGGGTGTTTCTACATCTGTTCAAGAGCTCCCTGTCTAGTGGCATAGAACCCACATGCTGGAAACACTCTACGGTGATCCCCATTGAAAAAAAGAGCAACCCTAAGGTCCTGAATGACTTCCGCCCTGTGGCCCTC
>NW_023416939.1:59970-67867 GCF_002922805.2 Oryzias melastigma | reverse complement strand
TGGTCATTCAGTGGAGGAGTGGGGGGGCAGCAGTGGGAGGGGGAGCTGGAGTCAAACCTGTTGAAAAACCGGTTGAACTCGTTAGCTCGGTCCACAGCTCCTGCAACAGCTCCTATCCCCTTCCTCTGAAAACCAGTGATGGCTCTCATTCCACTTCACACGTCTCTGGTCTGGTTCCCCTCCAGTTTCTCCTCCAGCTTCCTCCTGTAGGCATCTTTGCATTCCTGCAGACGGTGTTTCAGTTCCTTCTGGACCCTCCTGAGCTCAGAGCGATCTCCGGCTCTGAAGGCCCTCTTCTTCTCATTCAGGAGGGCCTTCAGGTCGCTTGTCACCCAGGGTTTGTTGTTTGGGTAACAGCGAACCTTTTTGGTGGGGATGGAATTGTCAGTGCAGAACTTGATATAACAAGCCGAAACACAGTTTACAAGTCCATCCAGATCCTCCCCATGTAGATCATACAGAGCAGACCAGTCTGTGGATTCCAGAGCATCCCGAAGGCAATCCAAGGCACCATCAGACCACATCCTCACAGACCTCACGGTGACTGGTTGCTTCCTCACCACAGGGGTATGTATGAGATGGGGACAGCAGGACCAGGTTGTGGTCAGACCTGCCCAGTGGAGGGAGTGCAGTGGAAGTGTATGCATTGGTGGTATTAGCATACAACAAATCCAAAGTCTTACTGTCTCGTAGTACACTGGACATACTGGTGGAATGTGGAGAGGGTGGAGGAGAGACGGGCGTGATTAAAATCCCCAGTGATGAACATGAAGGCAGCGGGGTGTTGAGTCTGCAGATCCGAAGCGACCGAGTGGATGACGTCACATGCCGTGTCTGTATTGCAGGCCGGAGGAATGTACAGGTTTATGGCGATGACGTTTGAAAACTCCCGCAGCAAATAATATGGGCGGAGTCCGATTGCAATTAGCTCCACGTCAGGGCTGCACACGCTCCTCTTAACGTGGATATGCTTCGGATTGCACCACCTGGTGTTGACGAGCACGGCGAGCCCTCCTCCTCTCTTCTTACCGCTCGCGGTGTTGTCTCGGTCCGCTCGCACAGTGTGGAATCCCGCGATTGAAACGCTAGAGTCCGGTATCAGTCCGTTTCGGCATGTTTCAGTTAAACAGATGATACTGGCCTCCCGGTATTCCAGCTGGGTCCGTGTGAGCGCCTCCAGCTCGTCCATCTTATTGGCCAGGGACCTGACGTTCCCCGTGATGATCGCGGGAACACAGGGTTTAAAACGCCGCTTCTTCATTCGCCGTTTAACTCCCGCCCTGCATCCACGGCGTCTTTTACGAAGCTCCTCCGGCAGTTGGGGCTTCACTCCAATTGCGGAGGATGGTGGTTTTAGACACAGCAGTTGATCGATAGTGTAAACAAAAGGAGGGAGTCTTCTCGGCATGGATGGAGTGAGCCATAAGTAGCACAAAAAAGAGATACATAAGCAAAAACACATAAAAAAGTAAGAAAATATGGCAAAACGCCAGGAGCTGCCACTACTTGCAGCCGCCTGAGGCAGCGCATCTTTCAAATTGTATTTATATAGAGAAAATGGGAAAAAAGGAAGGAAGAGGAGGAAAAGGCGAGCTCAAAGCTGAGATTCATAATTTCCAATAAACTTTTGTTTTTTAAAACCTTAAAGACTGAGAAAAGCGGGATACACTGTGGATAGTTTGACAGTCTGTTACTGCCGCCGTGTTCTCTGGCTGCAGCTCGATGCAGCGACGTGTCCAGCTGAGCTCACGCCATGAATATGCCGGCAGACAGACCGCTATGCTGGGGCTGGATCACGCTTAAACCTCCAGAACTTTGGGATATTTTGCATATTTTCAAGCGGCAAAAGAGGGACGGGCCACACACTCAAAGCTGAGATTTATCTTTTCATTTACGAATAACTTAAAAAAAAAAAAAAAACATTTCAAACATCCCCCGGTGCGCTTGTTGCTTGGAACGTCGGGGGTCCGCAGCCCTCGGGACGCGGCACTGAACACGAGCCGGTACCGCCAGACGTGGTACTGCACGCCGTGGAATTGTTTTTTTTAGATAGCTGGATTTTATTCAGGGATTGAGAATCATAATAAATGAAACTTTTTGCAACTTTTTGCAACTTTTTACTTTTTAATTTCATTTAAGAGAAAAGTAATGCAGGTACATTTTGAAAATGACATAGCATTTCCAGTATTGACTTTTATTTTGATTTTTGAGTTCCACAGTTGTCACAGCATCAGATTGATCTGTGGAGTGTTTTAAAGTCAGCTGGAGACGTTTCTATTTAGGAAAGCTTTTAGCTGATATTTGAATTTATTTGACCTTCTCCTACCTTTTTAGTTACTATCTGCCTTTAAAATTTGATATTTTTCCTGTTATTATTAATGTGTAAAGTTTTATTGACTATTTTAACTTTTGTGAAGCCCTTTATGAGTTTCCCTCTGTAAAAAAATGTTATTAAAATAAAGATTTACTTCCTGATCTCCAATAATGATTAGATTTGAATATGATCTTCTGGTAGAATGTTTATGTTTCATCTTGATTGTTACAGAGTTCTTCTGGTTCCAGAATGATTCCATCTTAACAGGAACTCAATATATTTCTATGTCGATGTACAATATTACTTTATCCTTATAAGAAACTGTTGGAAATGAAATAAAGTCATGATTGATTAGTTTAGAAAGAATTACTGTTTGAATAGGTATTTATCATTTTTCTTTTTCTTTTTTCTGTTAATTATCACAAAAGTAAGAATTATATTTTGGAAATCAAGCATTAACTGTGTCAGTTATTCTTTGCTAAGCTGACTCTTTATTTCATTGATGCTAATTTTCTCACCAAAATGGTCTTAAATTCTCCATAGATCCATGACCAGATCATGTCTGATTTCACTCCTCCACAGCACAAGGAGAATCAATCACCTCTAAATGACACTGATGGGCGGGGCTTGTTAGTCACATGAGGACTGTTGTTCAACAGATAGGACAGCAGTCGTCTGACAGCATTCTGGGTAATATGAAGATGACTAGACCCTCTGTTCATGGACCTGTTAACAATGCAGATCCTCACAGGGATCAACAGGGATCACTGGATCCTTCAGGATTCAGAGGATTTACTTAAAGATCCACCTGTCTACAGAGGAGATGGTTCTGATCTTCTCACTAGTGAGGAATGGGAGGAGCCAATGAGATGTTTGATGAAGAAGGGTGGAGTTAAATTGTAGGTTCAACAGGGCTGCATTAAAATAATTAAAATCAGATTAAAAGAAAGTAAAAAGAACTGAATTTAAAACAAGCATAGATAGACAGTCAGACGTAAACTTTTGAATACATATTAATCAAACTGAGAACAGGTGAGTCTTTAACCTGGATTTAAATACACTGAGTGTTTCAGCTGATCTAACGTTTTCTGGAAGTCTGTTCCAGATCTGTGGAGCATAGAAGCTGAATGCAGCTTCTCCATGTTTAGCTCTGACTCTAGGAACTGATAAAAGACCGGATCCTGATGACCGGAGAGGTCTGGCTGGTACATACTGGGTCAGGAGGTCAGTCATGTATTTTGGTGCTAAACCATTCAAAGCTTTATAAACCAGTAACAGAACTTTAAAGTCTATCCTCTGACAGACAGGTAACCAGTGTAAAGACCTCAGAACTGGACTGATGTGGTCTACTTTCTTGGTCCTTGTGAGAACCCGAGCAGCAGAGTTCTGAATAAGCTGCAGTTTCCTGATGGATTTTTTTGGTAGTCCTGTAAAAACACTGTTACAGTAATCAAGTCGACTAAAGATGAAAGCATGCACTAGTTTCTCCAGGTCCTGCTTAGACATCAGATCTTTAATCCTTGAGATATTTTTCAGATAATAACCATGAGAACCTCCCAGCAAAGAACTAAAGAATCTGGTTTCTAGAACTCCGGAGTTAGTTCTGTTCTGGGTCCCTGAAACAAAACCTGACAGAAAAGACTGAAGTCTGGTCCAGTCGAACCCACATGTTCAATTACACATCACTCCTGTTTTAGCTTCTCTCCACTGGCTACCAGTTGAATCCAGGATCAAGTTCAAAATCCTTCTGTTAACCTATAAGGCTCTGAATGGTGTGGCCCCATCCTATATTAGAGATCTCATAGTTCCTTACCAACCAGTCAGAACACTTCGCTCACAGAATGCAGGACTGCTTGTAGTTCCTAGAATTTCTAAAAGTACAGTTGGAGGTAGAACCTTCAGCCATCAAGCCCCTGTTCTATGGAATAAGCTCCCAGCTCATGTCAGAGAGGCCAGCACAGTTTCTACCTTCAAAACTAGCCTTAAAACATTCCTCTTTGGACAGGCGTTCTGCCAGGCTAGCTAGTAATCAAAGAATATTCCCTCTCCTGTGGTCCTTGTGAGGCTAGATTAATAAATTAATATTGATGCGTTTAAATTAGAGCTGTCAGGCGATTAAAATTTTTAATCGTGATTAATCGCATTGTCCATAGTTAACTCGCGATTAATTGCAAATTAGTATGTGGCCTGGGCATAGACTTAATATATAATTAGACGCATCATCTCTGACGTCACCCATTGACTTCCACAGTCCCTGAAATGAAGCCTGAATGTTCAGCTCAGGGCCGCAGCCATATTGGCTGGAGTTAACTCCGCTTCACACGGACGTTCCAAATATGGGGAAAGGGGCGGGACCGAGATCACCCGCTTTTCCTCCGGTTTGTTTTAGTTCACGCCCACAGCTCTGCCGTCTGCGGCTCCTCAATGCTAACGGCTAACCGCTTCGATTCTCCAGGAAAGCAGCACCGCGGTGGATTATTTACATCATGAATCTTTACAGGTGAGTACTTAGTGTTTTACACACAATCTGTAAAGCGGTGGAAGTGACTTTTAGACTACAATGAAAACGTATTTTCCCGTGGTACGAGTTTGTAACGAACTGAACATCCACTCGTTTGATCATGTTATTTCTGTGGTCCTAAGATATTTTATTCAATAAGAGTTATTTAGTCTCAAGTTATTTTAGATTTTATATACACATTAAAAATACACCACAACAGTAATATGATTGTGTAAAACGTAGTTTTTCTCTAGTGTTAAATCAAATTGTTGATATATGATCACATGATGCTGTGATTATAATATGAGGAGCATTTATCTTTACTTCTTAAGTTAATCATGTCAACGTCTTAAAGCTGGAGCTAATATTTAAGTGAATCCTCTAAACACGTCACAGTGAAGCAGAATGAACTAATATCAGTCAGAATGTGATGAACATCAGGTCTGAAGAGGTTAAACAGACTGATGCTGCCTCCTCTTCTGCTGACAATCCAACTAAATACTGTCATGTTCTTTCAAAGATAAACTCATTTTCTTAAATTATTTGGTTTAAAGATATTCACATGTATTTTGAGCATAAACAAGATGAAATATTTTATTTTGTGTTTTTAGCACATCTTTGCAAAACTGCACATGTACAAATATTTTTGAGTTAAATCAATTTTATTTTCCTTACAATTACAGTTTAGATTAATGATGACATCATTTCCATTTGGCACCAGAAGGACCGTTCAACAAAACCACCACAGCGACGTGAGCTCAGCGAGGACCCACATCACCTGGTTCAGCTGAGGCGGACGATGGTGGATATCTTTTATTTTTAATTCAACAAGGAAGAGCAGCTCCTGGTTCTCTCATCACTGTGGAGGACGTGAACGGGCGACGTCTGGAGTCTGGAGCTGTCATGGGGATCGGAGAGAACGTCCAGCAGCTGCACACTCTTCAACCCATCACTAAACTTTTTTTCTCTTTCATTTCTTACTGAATGTTATTTCAGTAGATAGAAATGTACTCTTTAGGACAGGCATGTCAAACATACGGCCCGCGGGCCGGACCCGGCCCATTGGATGATTTAATCCGGCCCGTCATAAATTTCTGAGTATGTCAAAAAAAGAAGCGAGTCACTAGCTCATTTCTATCAAAAGTTATAATTTTTTAAAATAAATACAAACCAAATGCTCCCTCCGGCCGCTAGAGGGCAGTAAATGTGTTAAAGAGCTCACGTCCAGCATGCGGCACTGACACGAGTTAGTACCAGGCGTCCGAAGGCAGCGGATCGTCCAGATTTGGATAAATATAAAGACAACATAACAGATTTGCTGCGAGAGTTTGAGCGGAGGTTTCAGGTTTTCAGTGAGCTTGAGAACAAATTCGGCTTTTTTCGCTCGCCATTTACAGTGAAGCCTTCTGATGTGCCAGCTGACATTCAGCTCGAGCTTATTGACTTGCAGTGCGATTCCGCTATGAAGGATAAATTTGGGTCCGTATTGGATACGTTTTAACAGTATCTTGTGCCAGGTTACCCCAAATTAACAGCCGTGGCTGCAAAGGTTCTCTCCATGTTTGGGACTACTTATCTTTGTGAACAGGTGTTCTCTGTGATGAACAATAATAAAACAAAGCAGCGCTCAAGGTTAACAAATGAACACTTGAATGACATTGTTAAATGTGCTGCTACTCAGGATTTGACACCTGATATCGACGCACTTGTAAAGGCAAAAAGATGCCAAGTTTCAGGAGCCAGCAGCAGCAAGTAGACTGCAGGAGTGCAGTGAGAGAGAGACAAAAGTGTGATGACATGACATTTGTTTGCACTCATAAATACAGATCATTAAAAATAAGATTAATCTGGTTTCATCCATCCATCCATCCATTTTCTTGGCCACTTCTTCCCTTTCGGGGTCGCGGGGGTGCCGGAGCCTATCCCGGCTACTGATGGGCGAAGGCGGGGTACACCCTGGACAGGTCGCCAGTCTGTCGCAGGGCCGCAATCACACACCCATTCACTCTCACATTCACACCTAGGGACAATTTAGAGTCACCAATTAACCTATGAAGCATGTTTTTGGACAGTGGGAGGAAGCCGGAGTCCCCGGTGAAAACCCACGCATGCACGGGGAGAACATGCAAACTCCACACAGAAAGGTCCCAGCCGGGATTCGAACCGGGGCCTTCTCGCTGTGAGGCAAGAGCGCTAACCACTGCGCCACCGTGCAGCCCTAATCTGGTTTCATATTAAAGACAATTAATATTTTGCAGTATATTCTCAGCTTCAGTAGGCCCAGCCTAGCAGTTTGAGCTGATGTAGTCTAATCTTATTGCCCATGCAATGCTAAAACTTTTATTTTGTATTTTTATTTATTATTATATATTTTTATTTATTATTATTTCAAAGGAGTATGATAATTAAGGCAAAACATTTTTTTTCATAGCTCCCACTTGAGTTTGTTTAGTGTGGTGAGTTGGTTCAGGTGTAGAACTGCATTCACTCAACTGTTAAAATAAACCAGTTGTTAACACATTCAATGCCAAACATGAAAATCATTTTTTTCTCCATTGTTTGTGAATAAATGTGTTGTGCTTAGAAAAGATCCCTTGTCATCCGTGATTATAATATGTAGGGTAGGCTACAAATTTAGGCTGAATGATAAAGCATAGTACTGAAAAACAAAGCTAAATAGTTGGAGTTGACATTCTTTTACTGATCCGGCCCACCTGAGAACAGAAAGTCTGGATCCGGCCCCAGAGCCAAACTGAGTTTGACATGCCTGCTTTAGGATCATTTATTAGGTTCTTTAAATGTATAAAAACAGACAGTATTATCATAGATGATGCTTTTTAACCATGACATGTGTAAAGAGGTCCCTAGTTTAAATAAAGGAAAACTAATTCTGAATTTTTAATGATGAATGTTTGTAAAGTTTTGAATAATTTCATCTGCTTCAAAAATAAATTTTGTACAGATCTGACTTTGACCCACATTTCCTTTTGTCTGCACCTATATGCTAAAACAGTGAATAAACAGAAGAGACTGGTCACTCAGATATGTTAAACATGATTTTTATTGAATCACATCAGCAGGAG
>NW_023416939.1:50172-50955 GCF_002922805.2 Oryzias melastigma | reverse complement strand
TTAACTGGGGACATTGTCGGGCGGTGGAAGGAATACTTTGAGGATCTCCTCAACCCTGCTGACACGCCTTCCGTTGAGGGGGCAGAGGTTGAGGACACTGGGGTGGAACTGTCCATCACCCAAGCTGAGGTCACTGAGGTAGTAAAAGAGCTCCTAGGTGGCAAGGCTCCAGGGGTGGATGAGGTTCGCCCTGAGTACCTCAAGTCTCTGGATGCTGTGGGAGTGTCTTGGCTGACACGTCTCTGCAGCATTGCGTGGCAAACAGGAACCGTACCACTGGACTGGCAGACTGGGGTGGTGGTTCCCCTTTTCAAGAAGGGGGACCGGAGGGTGTGTTCCAACTACCGAGGAATCACACTCCTCAGCCTCCCTGGGAAAGTCTATGCCAGGGTACTGGAGAGGAGAGTCCATCCGATAGTCGAACCTCGGATTCAAGAACAACAGTGCGGTTTCCGTTCTGGTCGTGGAACAGTGGACCAGCTCTACACTCTCTTCAGGGTGCTGGAGGGTTCGTGGGAGTTCGCTCATCCAGTCCATATGTGTTTTGTGGATTTGGAGAAGGCGTTCGACCGCGTTCCCCGTGGTGTCCTGTGGAGGGAGCTCTGGGACTATGGGGACCGGGGAGCCTTACTCAGGGCTGTCCGGTCTCTGTACGACCGGAGCAGGAGTTTGGTTCACATGGCCGGCAGTAAGTCAGACCTGTTTCCGGTGCATGTTGGATTCCGGCAGGGCTGCCCTTTATCACCGGTTCTGTTCAAAGTCTTTATGGACAGAATTTCTAGG
>NW_023416939.1:48829-49619 GCF_002922805.2 Oryzias melastigma | reverse complement strand
TGCTTTAATGCTCGCAGTGTTGGAGGATCTGCTTCTTCATGAACAGCTGATGGACTTTGACATGAACACAGACGGTTCTGTTTAGTCTGGTATAACATGACATGTTTGGATCAACAGTTCAGAGTTTGAGCTCAAATGTTTGATCATTTTCTGTGAGTCAAACAAGACTTTTTTATGGAAAAGCTGATTCAAATTCTATATTTAGAAATGTAGAAATTCTGATACCAGAAAGTCAAACTAGAAGAATCTGATGTTAGTAAAGTGATGAAGATCTGAATCCATGGGGTCTGCAGTGATCCTTCTCATCAGACTGTAGCTGCTGTCAGTCAGAGTCAGCAGTCAACATGTTTTCTTCTCCAACATGTCTGATCTCAGAGACTCTCAGAAGATCAACTGAAAAGATCTGATCACACATGATGATCCAAGTGAGTCTGATCAGAGAGATCAAGAACTGAACCAGAAATCAAGTCTGAAAACTATCGATCATCTGAACTATTATCCAGACTCCTTTCACTCTGACAAACACTTACTGTTCCACTGCTGAACTGATGTCTTTGAAGTTAGGAGGATTATCCGTTGATCTCCGTCTCCTGATGGACACACACCTGGATCCAGATCCAAGTCTGTTTTGGGTCCTGATATAAAAATGTGTTATATTAAAAACTAATTTCTCCTCCTATGAAGGTTCAATCAATCAATCAAGTTTATTTATAAAGCGCTTTAACGCAGGCAGACTGCTACAAAGCGTTGTACATTAAAACACCAAGAACACTAATAGATAAAATACAAG
>NW_023416939.1:48342-48815 GCF_002922805.2 Oryzias melastigma | reverse complement strand
AAGCACAAAGCAACTAAAAACCAAGACAGTAACAGAGTTAAAAACAGGATAAGAACAAAATAAAAACAAAGTAAAAACAGAATAAAAACAGAGCAGAGTCTCAAGGAACGTAAAAAGCTTGACTGTAAAAATGGGTTTTAAGCTTATTTTTAAAAATTGACAGAGACGAGGCATCACGAATGTTAAAAGGCAGAGCGTTCCAGAGCTTTGGGGCACAAATGGAAAAGGCTTGATCCCCTCTACACTTCCTCTTAGCCCTCGGTACCTCCAGGAGCAGCTGATCAGCAGACCGGAGGCACCGGGGAGGAGTTTAGGGAGAGAGAAGCTCTGAGATGTAAGGTGGGGCCAGACCATTCAAGGATTTAAAAACAAATAAAATAATCTTAAACTGAACTCTAAAACAAACAGGCAGCCAGTGGAGGGAGGCCAGGATGGGTTTGATGTGTTCTCTCTTTCGTGCTCCAACCAGCATA
>NW_023416939.1:43488-48236 GCF_002922805.2 Oryzias melastigma | reverse complement strand
CTGCAGCAGCAAACACTCCATGATGGAGCAACATTCCACTCATTCACTCACTTTGACAAAGAAACATTGACTGTAAAAATAATGGACTGAGCGAGCAATGAGGTCCCCCATTGGAAATGCATTACCTTCACGCCTCTACCACGAGACCGCGGATGTAAACAGCTTCTACTTTAATAACGGCGGCTCGGGAGAATTGTACAAGTCATTGTTGAAGTCTTTGAGGGAGAACCATTCCAACATTTGATTCTGTCAGCGGTCCTTTTGGATTTACTTACATTTATTCCTTTTTGTCGAGATAAAAGGAGCATCTGGGTGACGCCGCTGCAGAACGGCGCGTGTCCCCCTCGCGCCGCAGCAGCAGCTTGTCTCTTCACGTGCGCGGCCAGGTTACAGTCTGATCAGATGCACGTGAGAAGCGCGTTCAGCTGTATCTAAAATAAATAACCATCCTAACAAGTGAACAGCTGGATCTTTTTATCTGTTTGAAAATACGATCAGGTCCTTTCAAGTTTGTCTCGCCCTCCTCAGACGGCTGCGTCTAATTCAGGCTGAAGCTGGAAAAGTGAAGAAGATGAAACTTTGGTTGGTGATTTTATGCGCATATACGCAACTTATAATTTATAAGCTACAACCAAAACAGTGAATAAAAGAAAAACGAACGTTAAACAAAGAAAAAAGTCCAAAGCACATAACCTCAGAGTGAAATCTATTTCTACAGAGTAAATCCTCATCTAAAAATGTCGACAGCATGCTCCTCTTGTTGTTTCAAACTGCTGCATCGGTACATTCCATTGAGGAAAACAACAGTAGGACAATGATTGGTACATTGTTGAATTGTAAAGTAGGTGTTAAAAGGTCTTCACGGACCCATTGATGAAGTCTGCTCCAATTGGCTACCCGTCATCTGCCAATCAAACCCCCCAGACGGTCGACGTCAGACCCACAAACGCTTATTGAGCCATCTGATTGGTCAATTTATAACTCGAATAACTTATGATAATGGAAAAAAATGGGACTTTGGCCTTTTTGGAACCTAGTGGTACTTCCTATATGGAACACGGAAGGGGGGGGGGGCTTGCTAAGTCCAGTTCTTATATACAGTCAATGAGAGCAAATTGCGAATACCCGAGTACCCGGATACTCGTTACAGCCTTAATCAAAACATGAGTGCGATAAACTAAAATAATAAAAATAACTAAAAATAGTGATGATAAAAGAATACGAAATAAAAGGCAAATAAAAAGCAACAAAATAGTTCAAATGTACAGAATAAATCAAATGTACAGTCAGCAGTGTCTGTCATAAAACCTCTGACTGAGGTTCTTCTCTCTGACCTTTATCTCTCTGAGCTCTTCCTCTGCTGATTTTATTCCTCACAGATGAGAGAACACAGACGTAGCTGCTATCGTCATGGAGAAGACAACATAAAACACAAACTCACCATGAAAAAGAAGAAGAAGAAAGAAGTAGCCTCCGTCTCTCTAAGATGGACGAATACTTTCAGTTTCATCATTTCCTGATTCAGGAACACCTGAACTAAGCTCCGCCCCCTGTGTTTTTTTTAGCTTCTCTCTGTAATCAGACACCTAACAGTCTCTCTGCTTTACAGGAAATGACATCACTCTGTGGGTGTTCATTTCTAACCAAGTTGAGCTGTGAGGAATTTGAAGGTGAAAAACAGAAGTTACAAAAATAACAGAACAATGAGAGTAAAAATCACAGGTAAAGTGAACATTAAAGTTTCTCATCAAACTGCAGCTGAACTCTCACTGTAATCCTGTTCCAGAAAGCAGTTTATGTTGCTTACCCGGGCAGGTTTAAGGGTTAGCTAGTTTATATTCTCCACTTTTGGTTCCATAATCAGCAGTTATCTTTGTGGTATGTAAATTACCATAGCAACTTAATCTCTCAACATAACCTGCTCTGGGGCAGGTTATGTTGAGAGAGGTTATGAAGAACTCTTTTAACGATGATCCTGTGGACATAGAAGCTTAGAATATACAAGGATGTTTTCTTCACTGTACGTATGGATGTGGTGTTTTTTTTCCAAGGATTATTTGGCAGCAGTTTTGAAACTTTGCTTTAATGCTCGCGGTGATAAGCAGCACAACTGTTTGAACTTTGCCCTTTCCAAACAGAAGAGCTCCTGCAGGAACAGGATGTTCTCTCTAAAGTCCAACACAGGCTGAGATCTGCTTTCATTCTGAACTCCATCAGACGACATAACTCCACTGTAGGACGAGTAAAACCCACTGTTATGTGTTTTATGTTCACACATTCATCAAGACTTTTTATATAGTGGTGCATACTTTTAGTGACCCTTCAGTATTTTTAGACTCATATTTACTGTTTTATATTTCTAAATCTTAACTACTAATTTTATTCATTCTATCTTTTATCTTTTACAGGGTTTTATCAGATCCAATCGTTTCCCTTTTGGATCACTGAAGTCTACCTGTCTACCTCCCTTCCTCCCTCATCATCCATTTTATGTATAATTTCAAGAATATGTGGATCTTCCAGAGGATCTTTAGGACTGCAGCAGAACCACATTCCTCCAGAAGAACATCTTTGTTCCTCAGTAACAGGGTGTGTTTGAACGGCTGCAGATTCTACAGAAGATTAAGATTTTCTGCTGCTGCAGGAATGAAGGAGTGCTGCCCCCTGCTGGACAGGAACTCACCAGTGAAGCTTCAGGATGGAGTCGGTTCTAACAGATCAGATCAACTTTCTGCTCTCTGCTAAGGTGTCGTCATCTGGGAGTCTCTTTGAGGTTCAAGGATCACAGCACAAATTCTGCAGCAGAGAGTCCTGCGTTTTCAGGTCACATTCCACCACCAAGTGTCCTGATCTCCTCATTCCAGATAAAACACTTCATGATGACTTTAGCTGCAGCTGTCCAGTCATCTAGAAGAACCTCCTGATACTCAATCTTATGTAGACATGTCATCAAGACCTTTCTGATGTTTTTAGATGAAGACAGCAGTGAGTCATCAGCATAGAAGAGAACTGAAAAAGTGATGCAGTACCTTCTGATATATGAATCTTTTTAGTAATTTTTATGTATAAGAATATTCGTGTTTAGCTTTAATAAATAGGTCGCAATAAGTACTTTTGATGTAATATTGAATTGAATGTATTTATTTCGTAGGAACATATATAAACACATAGACATACAGCAGAGGAGCTGTCCCATGA
This sequence comes from Oryzias melastigma, assembly GCF_002922805.2. Taxonomy (NCBI): domain Eukaryota; kingdom Metazoa; phylum Chordata; class Actinopteri; order Beloniformes; family Adrianichthyidae; genus Oryzias; species Oryzias melastigma. Next base: position 45,038 of record NW_023416939.1, on the reverse strand, counting down.
CCATATCATCATGCTTTTAGCAAGAGCTAATTTGCAGCATTTCTCCCAGGAGGGGCTTTTCAAACAGTAAAAAAATGGTGATAAGATATTTAAAAAAAACAGCTAATTAAAATTTTACATTACATTGTTTAAAACACAGAGAAGTATCAAAGAGATAAAGACCCAATCCCAGTACTTCCCTTTTCCTTTCCCCTTCAATTACCCCTCCAAACAGAGAGCTATGAAAACAGTGTCTAGGATATTCAACGTCACTTTAATCCTATGACATCACCAATAATCACCAGTCTGCTGGCATTAGCGCAGAGCTTCCAGCACTCAAATATACATAACAACATCGATTCTATAACTTTAAAAAGGTCATGCTGCAACAATTAGTTACTTACATTTAAATGTAAACGTCTGGGGTTCAGAGTACACCCATGTGAAGAAAAACCTTCTCAGCGTGACGTGGTCTACCCTCCTGATGGAGGACTTTGTACCCCTCCACTTGGAGGGTCGAACTAAAAAAAATATTTCAGACACCACTTGCACTAAAAACGCCCCTCAAAATGGAGGGGTAGGGAGAAAGGAAGAATTTGAATTGGGCCAAAAAATACACCTAAACATACCTCACGCAAACATGAGTACAATACAGTTTATAAAGCCACAACTTTTGTTTGTGTTTCTAAAAAGACTAAAAGTGGTCACAGACTTCAAATCAGCAGGAAGTGAGTTCCAGAGTCCTGTTCCCTTCACAGAGAGAGCAGACTAAGCAAAGGAGGTTTTGTGTAAGGCCACATTGCAGTTTCTACTTGAGGCTGCTCTAGTGGGTCTGCTGGGACTCTCTAGATTATCTATAAAAGTGCTTTAAGGTTTTGATACCAATCTGTGAAGACATTCAAAAATCATTTTTAAAAGATTATAAAGGATAACATTTGAGAATGTTGAAATTGTGTATTTTAATAAAATGTTTAGTAAAATGTAACTGGTTTCAATTCTAAAATCTTTAACGCTCGATTATAAAGACTCCCCTCAGGTTTTAATGTTTGATCTGTTTGTGACCAAACAATAACCATGTAAAACAGGTAGGAACAGATCATTAAGTTCAGAAAGATACAAGCACACTCAGAAGTCAGACATTTTCTTATGAGTTTGAAGCAACTAATGTTTTCCCTGACAATATTATGTCAATGTAATATTGTAAATGTTTTTAACATTTAAATCAGTATCCCAGATTATTCCAAAATACTTTCTTCTGGCACTCAATCAATGTTACTCATTTACAAAAACTTGCAAAGATTTTGATGTGGATTTTTTTAATAGAGAAACATGAATTTTGATTTTTAGTATTGAGAGTCAAATAAAATTCATCCATCCACATGGATATGTATTTTTAAGCTATTGGTTAACTTTTGACTGACTGTGCAAAAGTTTATGTAGCACAGTATATGTGTGTTTGTGTTTTGAAGTATTTTATGTGTTTTATAAAAAAAAAAAAAATACATGTTGTAAAGCATTTAAAAATATAAATTTTTGTTTTAATCTAGTTAGTTTTACCTTTTTTCCCTTTT
>NW_023416939.1:41382-43357 GCF_002922805.2 Oryzias melastigma | reverse complement strand
CAGGGTGAACCCCGCCTTCGCCCTTCAGTAGCCGGGATAGGCTCCGGCACCCCCGCGACCCCGAAAGGGAAGAAGCGGACAAGAAAATTAATGAATATATATTTCAAGTCATAGCATTATCACAGTTTCAAACAAAGATATCGCAGCTTTTTCTCATATCATGCACGCGTAGTTCTTGAGTCACTGAGTCAGTTACCCAGAGACTACGGTAAAAAGTTCACACAAGGTCAACTTGCTTTCATTGGTAAATAAGTCATACTGCTGAACTTGTCTTTAAAAAATTACAACAAAATTTCATATTGGGTGAAAAAATGAAAGAAAACAAAATATTTCAAAGGAGAAACATTCATTTTTCTCCTCAAATCCACTCTGATTCATTTTATGTTTACCAGAATTTGTATTAGTATTCTTAATTTTGCACTTCATTGGTCCTTTTTAATTCTTTTAATTATGATGTTCATGGCCAAAATCTAAAACTTTGTGTCATGTTCTAGAATATAGTGTCTACAGAGCAGCAGGAGTTCATTAGAAATTCACCTCTGAGTTGTGGGCGAGATAATTGGCACAGAATAAGCCCACCCTTCCCTGTTGCTGAGAGTTCTCTGTTTATACACTTCCCCGTGTGGCTATACAGCCATACAGTTTTGAGCCAACCACGACGTACATGGATTACAAGCTGATGCATCAGAATGGAGTGAAGCGGGGAGCTTGTGGCCATCCAGTATTTTCTACATCATAGATTCAAGCTTTAAAAACAAATAATTACCCACAAATGCAGGTTTAGGCTTAGTTTTCTCTAAATATATCATCCATCATCAGAAAAATGATACAATAACATGATTAAAACATAAAACACCATCTTCATTAGAGTGGGTCTTTAATGAGTCGGTGAGGACAATGGTTTAACAAGTCAGCAAATTGAGTATTGAACGATTCCTCCTCCTTTCATGGAGGTTTAGTTCTTTCATCAAAATTGTGTTTCGGCAAAATAGAATCTGGAGTGTGGACTTGTGGATCTTCTATGGGGTTCAGAAACAGGAAACTTAAAATATGAACTGTAGTAACCTCTCATGAACACACACTTTAGCCCTTGTGCTATCTTATGGGGTGCAGATGACCTCACCTTTATATTGTTGTGTGATCCCACCTATGATAAAGGTGGACATGATTTTATGTCTTACACGGACACCAGTGAAGATAAAAAAATCCCTGAAAAAATAGGTTCAGCGTGGTTGTGGGGCCCAGATGACCCCACTTTTAATGTAAACATGTCAAGGATAGCACAACCAATGTTTAGCAAAATGTTGAGTAAATATTCTTAGAGCACTTTAAGCCTTGTTGAAAATGATCAGTTTGTCAATGATACCATGCAAGCCCTCAGAGGAACACCTGATGGTGTTGCCCCTCTGAAGCTTAAGCTTGTTAGACAAAACAGAGTAGCACTGTGGTTTAACGCTGAAACACGTTCCCTAAAACAAATAACTCGTAAATTAGAAAGAAAATGGCGCCGTTCCGGATCAGAGCACTCTCTGAATGCTTGGAAATGTAGCCTCTTAAGTTATAAAAAATCCCTGCGTAAAGCGAGAACTCAATATTACTCAACTTTAATAGCAGAAAATGCAAATAACCCAAGATTTCTCTTTAGTACTATAGCCAGGCTGACCAGCAGCCACAGCTCGGTTGAACCACATATTCCTGCTACTATCAGCTCTGAAGATTTCCTTCAATTCTTTGATAATAAAATCTCAAATATTAGAAACAAGCTAAATGTGGTTATTCCCACTATCAACCCAAAGGAGGCAGAAGTTGTAGAAATAAAGGCATCCATAGAAACGTCTGTAACATTAGACTGCTTTACTGCTGTAGACCTAGCAGAAATAGCATCAGTCACTTTGAAGATTTTCAGTCAGGGTTCAGACCTCACCATAGCACTGAAACTGCACTGGTCAGAGTTACTAATGACCTGTTATTGGCT
>NW_023416939.1:29961-40981 GCF_002922805.2 Oryzias melastigma | reverse complement strand
CCGTAGTCCCTGGACAGGTGTTAAAAATTGTCAACCTAAAAATCTCAAAACATCAGTTAAGTACGCAAGTAAAAAATAAAGAAATACAAACAAAATATAGTTTAGAAAATCAGTTAAAATACATATAAAATACATATAACAATAATAAAAATCACACAGTAAGAAACATTAAAACTATTATAAAAGACTCAAAGGTGGCATAGAATGGACAGGGAATGGCAGGCAATTAAAACAATTCAATGTAGACATGTTTGTTGTGATATAAACCAGTGTTTTAAGTGCTTTTTAAACAGAGTGTATGTGGTGAGTTCTCTGACAGCGTGAGGGACAGAGTTCCACTCTTGTGCTGCTGTTACAGAGAATGCGCTCTGACTAAAGGCACTTCTCCGCAAAGGAACCATACAGTCCTGTTGAACAGACCCTCGAGTCACTCTTTGGGAGATGGATCTTATTTTAACAAACTGGTTGAGTGGAGGGGATGACATACTTCCTGCATCTGTAAAATTACCTGCATGAAGCCCAATGGGGCAATTTTCCTTTGTGATTTTGGGCTATATAAATAAAATTGAATTGAATTGAACTGAATTAATAGTATGCCTTCTTATGCAATTAACATGTACTTTGTCATCTGATTTTAATAATAATTGAGGATTTTTTAATGATCTTCATTTGTGACAGTGTTGTGGATTCCTTTGGGAAAGAGTTTTCCAAAATCAATATGCAAGGTGCAATAATGGTCACAGAGGAGCCAAGGTTGGATTTCCTTCTTTTATTAAAGTAGAAAGACCACATCCATTGCTCTCAAGGGCCACATAAGCCACAGCGCCACACCAAACTTTTCCTACATCACTTCTATACACAGTATATCCCTCCTACTGGGCGTTCCAATCAGTTATCATTTGGTGTCTAAACAGTTTTACAATGACTTTCACAAATCAGAAATAAACAAAAACTCAATAACATCATCTATTACTCACTGGAATTACATATTCCACCTCAAAAATAAAACATAGACAGCGTCAGGCGAGTCACTTGACCAGCAGAATTGATCGCTAACTTCCTGTAAGCAAATGAAGGTGATGGTGGTGTGATGCTATATGAAAATGTATGCATACGGATTAAGTGTCTGTGACCTCGTGTGGTACCTGCAGAAGGACAGGAACAGAGAACATTAAATGAATGGCTTATTTGCATGTCTGCGCCCCCGTCAGTGCAGTGATCAGCTGACAGTGCTACACCGTCAAAGATGCTTACTTTTTTTTTGTTTGTTTCAAACACAAGCACAAAATAAAAATAAACACAAGAATTTAAAAATGCAAATATAAGAATTGAAAAATACAAAAACGCAAATATACAAGTGAAGCAAATAATGTGCTTGAAAAGGAGTGAGTAGAAGAAAAGTCTTGTATTGCCCCACCCCCTTTTTACAACTTTTTTTGGTACGTATATCTATTTTTCTCAGAAACACCTCAAATTACCTTCTGTTTGACATGTATGTACCATGACATTTACACATCTTTATAGTGATCATTTCAGTCCTTGTAAAGTTTCAGCAGTAACATCTTGTATGTTTTTTAAAGAAATGTAAACTTTTGATTTGTTTTAAACTTTTGTTCAACCCATTCCATAAATCCACTCCACAAATTGATGAGCACATTTTCTTTTTTGTTGTTCGAGTACATTGTGTTTTGAAATTCAGCTGTTTTCTTACATCATAACCTCCATCTCTGTCCTTGAACATCTGTTGTATGCTTAATGGAAGTAAGTTGGTTCTGGCTTTAAACATAATGAGGGCTGTTTTAAGTTTCACTAGTTCCCATAGTTTTAATAAACCAGACTCTAAAAACAGTGAGTTCGTATGTGTCCCATAATCCACATCATGAAATATTCCAATAGCTTTTCCCTGTAATATGTACAGAGATTGTAAATTTGTTTTGTAAGTATTTCCCCAAACTTCAACACTGTAGTGTAAATATGGTAATTTTATCAATGAGTATATTAGTAAACGTGCTTTATAAGTGAGTGTATGACGTGTTTTCCCGACACTACTCTGCCTTTGGCCATTTTGGTTCTGACTCGCTTTATTTGTGGCTTCCAGCTCATTTAGTGGTCCATGATGACTCAGAGGAGCTTGATTTCAGTTACTCTCTCTATCACGTGATTGTCTATTACAACTTCGATTTCTAAATCTATAGGAATATGACAATTTCCAAAAATCATGTATTTTGTTTTGTTGACATTGAGTGAGAGTTTATTTATGTCAAACTATTGTTTTAGTTTGCTTAATTCTGTGTTTACAGTTTTTATAACTTCCTTGGGGTTTTTTTTTGCTGTGCTCACTATACTTGTGTCATCAGCGTATAAGATGTATTTAAATTTGCTTGATACAATGTGGATGTCATTTATATATAATATTAAAAGCTTTGGACAAAATATCAATCATTGAGGAACTCTGCAGCTTAAATTTAGCAGGGAAGATTTAAAATTATCCAGTTGTATGAAGTGCTGTATGTTTTTAATGTAACTGTTTAACCAATTCAATGCCAATCCTCGTGTCAAAAGTCTTTTTTAAAACACTCCAACTGTGAACTCTTTATTGTCTGTGCCATTCATAATTTCTTCTGTTAATTGCGTATTTGCCATGGAAGTTGATCTGTTTTTTCTGAAACCGTATTGATCATCGGACATTAGTTTATGTTTTTCAACAAAATTTTCCAGCCTTGTGAGGAATACTTTTTCCAGTATTTTTGAAAATTGGCAGAGTAAGGACACTGGTCTGTAATTCGTGAGTTGATGTTTGGCCCCTGATTTGAATAGTGGAATTACTTTAGCTATTTTCATTTTCTCTGGAAATGTGCCTGTTTGAAAGGATAAATTGCAGATATAGGTTAGCAGGTCAACAATGGCGTTAAATACCCTTTTTACCACTGTCATATTCATTCCATTACAGTCTGTTGACGTTTTGTTTTTGAATCGTTTAATGATTTCTAGAATTTATTTTGCTTCCGTGAGTCTCAAATAGATCAAGTTTGGATTTCTCTTTATGTGGTGTTCAACAGTTTCCTTTACAGATCCATTTTTATGATTAGTTTCCTCGGCTAACTTTGGACCTATATTTACAAAATATTTGTTAAATTCCTTTGTCATCTCCTGAATATTGTTGCACATTTTGTTTCTACTTACTAAAGACTCTAGATAATTTGTTTTTCTCTTTGTGTTTTCAAATAAGACTATTCAATACTTCCCGGATTCCTTTAGCATTTGATTCTTTTTTTATTTTATTTTTGTATAATAATCTTTTTTGCATGCTCTCATAATACTGTTTAAGATTTTTTATATCGCTGTTCTGCTTCAACATTTCTATCTTTTAAAAATGTTTTGTATAATCTGTTCTTTTTCTGCATCCATTAATCAGTCCATTTGTCATCCACTGATTTTTGTTTTATTGTTTCTAACTACAGGATTTAGTAATTGGGCAGTTTTTGTATTCGGTTTTCTTTTGTTTCTTCTTTTTTTCCATCACTTTGCTCTGCACCTCCCATGGAAACCGTCCAGTCACAACATCTCTGCAGACCAGCTGATGATGATGATGCTCCTCTCTGCTCCTCCAAAAGTGACATCAGACTCACCAGCCCTCCCACCTGCAGAGAGAAAATAGAAGTCCAGAGATGAAGGAGTGTCTGTATCTGATCCTGGTGTGTCAGTCAGTGATGCAGCACAGCAGCAGAAAGAGCAGCAGGAGCTTCAGTCCTGTTCAGAGCAGCAGCTTCCTGTCATCTTCACCTGTTGGAGCTTCTGCTGCTCTGATTGGCTGACTGTTGTCCTGAAGCCTGTCATCATTCTCCTCAGAGCTTCACTGAGAAGCTGCAGCTTCACAGGAAACTCTGCATCTTTGCTCTCAGACTAACTTTAGGACCAAACATCTGGAAGCAGCTGGACTGACTCCAACCCTCTACTGACCTCAGAGTCTTCAGTTTGGAGTTTGGACTCTTCACCAGATCGTGGAGCTGCTGAACATCTGAAGACTGAAGGTTGTTGTTTCTCAGGTCCAGTTCTGTCAGGTGGGACGGGTTTAAATTCAGAGCTGTGACCAGAGCATCACAGCTGATCTTTGACAAATTGCAGTTGATCAACCTGAATCCAGAAGAAAGAGTTTCATTTAAAGACAAAGTTCATGTTTTTCATCTTTCAGTTCTTCTAACGAGTTCAGAGCTGAAGAAGATCAGAAAGTTTGGAAAAAGTCCAAAGATGTGAATTAACAGCAGCAGATCAGAAGAGTCCAGCAGAAGCAGAGAAGAAGAACATTCAGGAACATTCAGGACAACATGCAGCTGCTTCAGTAAAGAAGTCCAGATGTGTGAAAGTCAAACATCAGCCTGTGGATGGATCTAAACCAACTGATGTTTCTGCACAATCAGCAGAAAAAGTCCACTTCCTCTTTCTGCTCAGCTCTGCTCCAAACAGCAATGAATCATGGGAGAATTTCAGCTCCATCTTTAAGTGCTTTGTAGATTTAGCATTGATCCACGTTGAAGTTTCTTTTTACAGACGTGTAATAAACCTCAAAGATGTTTTATTCTTCAATGTCACGTTAAATGTGCATTTCTCCATCATCCAAACTGAAGCTTCTCTCATTTTTGTTTGTGTTCTGTACTGTGATGCTGTAGAGCTTCTTTTTAGTTTTCTATTGTCTTTCAGCCAGCAGTGGACATCCAGTGTATCGCTGCGTAACTATTGGTTCTGATGCTCTTTATTTACATCATTTCATCAAAGAATTCATAGTTAAAAAATGTAATTTTTATTAGAAACGCGATAAAGTAAAATTTTAGAAGCAAAATTTTTAAGGCTCAGAAATATAAATTCAAGACTTTTCTAGGTTTTTAAGGTATTATTTCCACATTCATGAATTCAATGTTTCTTAGACTTTTTAAGACCTTGTGAGAACCCTGCAGAAATCCCATCTCTAATGTTGACCAACCACGTGCAGCTCAAAGAGAAAATAAATCAATAAAAAGAGCCGGAGCCGTTTCAACTGTGATTGCTGCAAGTTGGTGACACAGATGTCATTACAATGCTTAAGACGTGTTCCACACATTTCCAACACTCCATTCTGGCCAAACAGCATGACGGATGACAGAAACAACATTGACAGTATCTGAGAACTGGACCGAGTCAGTATGATGTCACCCATAGAAAATTACTGGCTTCTGGCTCCAACCAAAATGAAGTCAAATGATTCTCCATTTGTTTTCATGGTCCAGATGTTTGGTCATTTTTGTTGTGAATTGTCCTTCAGTCACACCAGCTTCAGGTTTGTCATGATTCACAGTCGTCTTCATTTCAGTGAATTACCTTCAGTCTATTTCAGTGTCTGCTTTTCAGTTCTTCCTTATCAGATCATCTGATCTGTTTTGACACTCCTTTCTTGATCCATTTTTTGTTCATGTTTCAGTTTATTTATTAAATGTTTGAAGGTTCTGCCTCCAAGCCCGGTCTCCTGCACTTTGGGTCCTCCACCACCTATTCCAGACAGGTGGAGTCAGAATGAAGGGCGCTTCAAGACACTTGCAAAATGCAAGGAAGTTTCTATGTTCACCATCCCATCAGTTCCTAGTGAGTTCATCATCAGTGACGTCTCTGCAGTCTATGAGACCAGGAGAAGCTGTTTCCATGGAGACCATACAGGACTACTTGGTTTTTGCATCACAACGTTGTCTCTTTACTAAAGATTTACAGATTTAACAGTTTTTTCAAAATGTATCTCACTTTAGTTTTTCACAATAAAACTTCAAGGAAATACATTGTTTTAAATTGTTATTTGAACAAATAAGAAATCTTACTGACACCGTGTCAAAGAACAGCTTGTATTTTTTTGTTATAGCACAGATAAGCCATTTAATTTGCTGTATATTTATTTAAAACTGTTTTATATAAAACATTTTAGTGAACTGTTTATTTACCTTTTAAAAAAATCTTGCAAAAGATGAATCTCTAAATGCTCAGGAACAATTTAATCCTTTTTTATTTATTTGTTTTTTTAAATAAAGTTAATTGTTGAAGTTTGTGTTATCAATTAGGATTCCGGTATTTTAACTTGTACAGCAAATGAATATCGTCATTATTGACCTTCTTGATCACTAATAATCTGTATCTAATATTCTAACAGTTTAGCGTGAAAGGGGGTGAATATGAAGTATTCAATCCCAAAGTTGGTTAAAGAATATAAATTTTATTAAACTGAAAATTAATTAAATTATCCTCAGGGCACCACCTTCGTAATGAAGGAAAATATTACTCATTAATGATCAGCCGCTACTTCTAATCAATAAAGTAATAATCAATTGATCAGTCTCTCAACTTTAGGTCGTTCGTACCCTTTGAATTGACTTTACCACAACATGGAATATAGCTTTCAACTAATAACTAGAAATAGATAAAAAAGAAGAAAAGACATAAAATATTGAGGGGAGGAATGCTAAGTGTGTGGAGACATTAAGTGTGCGTTGTGCATAAAAAGGTGTCGTTACTGAGCTGAGAATAAGCTATCTTTAAAAAGGAGGAATTCAAAACGGGGCAAAGATGTTACTCTTGCAAAAATAGTTAATCTTTGTTCTAACCACCAGCAGTTGACTGTATGAGCGAAGTTCGACTTCTCACCAAATGGTCTGGAGATCTGGGTCTGCTCTGCCAGGAAGGGTGGTTGATCCCGTTCCTAGCTGGATGCTTCAGGCGGGCCGCGGAGGCGAGATCTGCTGCCAGGCATAGAAGGAAAGGGAACCTGCAGTTCTGCTGGTTCTGCTCCATTCAGTCACTTAGCTTCTGGGGTGGTCGAACAATTTCTCTATTCTGTTTTGTGACCAAAAAGTATAAGTCGCAAAGCTGGCCGGACAATGAAACTTATCGAATGGTCTAGCATTAAAAATCAGTTTCAAAATAAGAGCATCAAAAATGGTAAAAATGTTGGAATCAGTCTATGAAATAAACGGGAGACAAAAATGTTGAAAAGAAAGAAAGCACGCGAAAAACGTGATCTTAAGACTAGAAGAACTTAGATGTTTCTGTTCTGTTCCTGTTCTGGCTTCTGGCTTATCAGCCCTGTTGGCTTAGAGAGGCGTGCTGTTGAGCCTGAGAAGCCTGAGAAGGTGCTGAGAAGCCTGTGTAAAACCTCCTCTGACTTGCGCGCCAGGGGTTTTGAAATTAAGAGGCAGGGCCAGAATCGCCCAATCGGTGGGGATTTGAGGTGTTTTACGATTGGAGGTAATTTGCATGTCCCAATGAGCTCTGGCTATGCAAATATCAGGGGCGTAACTTTATTCTGGTCTCTGGATGTTTATTCTTAATGCTGAATTAACAACAAAAGGGGTTTCTATCAAACAAAGTTTGTACAACCCTATATGTGTGTATGAAACCTGTATGTGGCACATAAAACGCTTCCCAAAGTCCATATAAACACAGAAAAGCAATTCTCCAAGCTTTGACGGTTACACAATGATTATTCATGGATTTTAACCTCAAAGTAGTTGTGATTCTTCTTCTGTTAGGAATAAAGGTTTGATTACACACATGTAATAATAGACCATTTTTCTTGGAGTTGTGATGAGATGTTTTACATGTTAGATCCAATTAACAAAAGTCCTGTGTTTTAAAACATAAGAAAAGTTACGAAGGGTCACGTGTTTTAAACAAAGGACTCGGAGTGTTGGTCGGGAAAGCTTGCAGACTCTCCAGGGGGTCGACCTGCTGGAACGAAGACTCCTTTGAAGTTGACAGGCTGAAGTTAACCAGAGTTTGGAATGCAAAATAGTCAGGGTTCTGGCCCGGTTTAATGAATTAACATCCAAGAGGGAAATAGAGGTTTCAGACAACTTTATGCCCCCCTTGCTGGAAGAGGACTCCGTTATCTTGAAACGCACTCCAAATAAAAGTTGGGTGACCAAATGATCAACACAGGTTATCACAGTTGTTTCCAAGGGTGGAATGCTACACAGTGGTGGGCCGTCTGCTGGCCTAAAAATATCTGAATCACAGACTGATATTAATTCTATTTTGTCCATGAATACGTATTCAATCATTCCAAATGGTCTGTCCGCTTCCTTTCATGTCTAGCCCCCTGGTTGCGCTGCTTCCAGACGTGTATTTTCATATTTAAGCATTTAACCAATCACATTTCGGCACTATTTGTTGCTAGGGTCAAAGAAATCTGCCTGGAGGCCTTCACAATCAGTTCCGTGGGTCCTGTAGCATAAAATAAATGTCGATCAAACTGTTGCTTCAACCAATTAAATTTGGAGTAGGCGACACCAAGGCCCTCTAGCAGGCGCACGGAAACGTCGGCATTTTCACACGCGTTGATTGGATAGTCAGAGAGTGTACTAGCCAGAGCTAGCAAACTGCATCTGTAGCAACTCAGCAAGCTGCACAAGCAAATATATCAAATTTAATAGCTGTTTTGTCAACCCACAATGGCTGAAGGAGGAGAAGAAATGGATTTAGTTGCAGACTGTCAAAGCCATTTTCAAGACGGACTTTTCAAGAAAAGCTGGACATTGTTAAGCAAGGTCGGGCAACTCCGAAGCTATCAAGCTTGTCACAACCAGGAAAAGGATTTGTCCGCCACTTTCAGTCCACTAACTACAAGCGGTACTCTTGGCTCACAGGCTCAGAGGAACGCTGTAAATTGTATTGCTGGGAGTGCTTGTTATTTGCCTCTGATCGGCATGGTGTCTGGAGCCACACTGGATTTGTGAATTTGTCTTGCCTTACCAAGGCAGCAATGAGGCATCAAAGCACCGCCGGACACTTACAAGCAACGGTGCTCTCCAAAACCTTTGGGGAAACCAGAGTGGATCGACAGCTGAGCGAGCAAGTGTGCAGGGAAACGGAGCTCCATAACGAAAAAGGTGAAGAAAAACAGGGAAATCTTGAAAAAACTGATAGACATTGTCATTTTTTTGGGCAAGCAGGAACTTTCATTTCGGGGGCACGATGAAAGCACTGGATACACAAACAGAGGAAACTATGTGGAGCTTCTTTCTCTCATTGCTGAGAGCGACACGGATTTACATTACCACCTGTCCACTAATAAAGTGTTTAGTGGGACGTCGGGCAAAATACAAAACGACCTGATCAGTGCTGTTGCTGAAGTGATGGAGGAGATCAGAAGGGAAGTTAATAAAGCTGTTTGTGTCTGTTATGGTGGATGAGACGACAGACGCGAGTAACGCAGCGCAGCTCGCACTGGTTCTGCGTTATGTAACGGACACAGGTGTCAAGGAGCGGTTTGTCAGATTTGAAGATGTTACCAGTGGGAAGCGAGCCGATGACATTGCATGTCTCATTATCCGGTTTTTGGTGGAAAACGAATGTCTGGGTAAAGTTGTGGCACAGTGTTTTGATGGCGCAGTGGCCACGGTGGCAGTACACATCCACAGTGGTCAATAGTCTTTGAGAAGAGAGATGCTCTAAAGTAACTGTTTCATCACATTCTGGAGCATCATGACGAGTATGATGAGGACTCTGTGGATGGATTTAACGCACGTTTGGATGATTTTGAGTTTTGTTTTTTGCTTCACACATTTAATGGCATTTTTGAGTACTCAGATGTGCTCTTTTCAATACTACAGAACAAAAAACTGGATGCCAAACAGTTTTGTTTTGCAAGGGTAAAGGAGTTCTGTGTCACCGTTGAGCGAGAGAGAAGCCGATACGAGGAAATCTACAAGGCTACTGAACGCACTGCGGCGCTCGGAGCGTCCAGTGCAAGATCCTCACGTGCACTACCGCCAACTCCACGGCAGGATTCTGGACAATATTATTGGCCAGACACAGACCAGATTTCAAGACCACGAAAAACTGATCTTTGTGACCCTCCTCGACCCCCAGAAGATTTAGGAATACCAGAGAAATTTCCCACATGCAGTCTTTTCCAGCTTATCACAGAGCCACGGAACACTTTTCCATCTCGGCTGAGAACAGAACTGACTGTCATGTATGCCATGGATGATTTTGGAGGAAAATCTCCCACTGATCTCCTTGACGTCCTTCAGCAGAAAAATCTGAATGAGAGCATGGGGCAGCTGTACACATTTGTATGTTTGGCGGTGACCATCCCCGTGTCCACTGCTTCTGTTAAACGGACATTCTCAACCCTGAAGAGAATTCAAATTTATGACAGAAATACGTCCGGGCAGGCTCGACTTTCAGCATTAGCTTCCATGGTGATAGAAAAAGACTTCTTGATGGAACTGAAACGCACGGATAATCTGCACGACAGAGTGATTGAAATCTTCTTGAGGAAAGAAAGGAGGATGGATTTTGTGTACAAATAATCTGGATTTTTGGAGAGTAAAATTTTTCTATATTCCTAAATAATATTGTAATTTTATCGGGTAATTTTTTATGGGTTTTTTTATGTGTATCACATTTGTACCTGCAGTAGAAGTTTTATAGCCATAAAATAGTTATTGAGGGTTGGATATATTCAGATGGAGCACTACTGAAGGCCTAGGTGTGAAATGCACGGCCCGCCACTGTAAAGAAACATTCAAACATGAGATCTTCTGTCACAGTGAATGGACTAAAGCTCAGAAGAAGAAAACAGCCTTCAGCATGAAGATGGTCAGCATGCAGCAGGAGAACATCAGCCTCATGCCTGCAGTTTAGTGTCAACACAACTTTGTCATCATATTGATCTGAACAAAACAGAAACATGGAGTCTGACCTCAGAGTCTGCAGTCTGCAGTCTGGACTCTCCAGAAAACCACACAGATGAAGAAATCCGGAATCCTGAATGTTGTTCCCGCTCAGGTCCAGTTCTGTCAGTCTGGACGGGTTGTTCTTCAGAACCAAACCCAGAACTTCACAGCTGATCTTTGACAAACTGCAGCACTCCAACCTGAAATCAGACAGGAAAGTGTGTTCAGGAGTAGTGATTACAGCTGGAGTTCCAGCAAGTAAACAGAGTTTGATCAGATTTACAAGATCATTATTGAAACAGATCAGTTTCAGATCAATCATCATC